>NC_087445.1:7272727-7575757 GCF_036321535.1 Camelus dromedarius | reverse complement strand
AAAATTTTTTGATTTTTCTGACCGTTGCTTTCCTGTGAATTGAGTATTGTGATGAGTGCAGTCTAGTAACATCTGTATTGTATTCTTTAGCATAGTTATAGTGTTACTACATAATAAAGATAATGCTTTGCCATCTAATTTGATGACAGAACACACTCCACTGTGCCTTAATGTGTGGCATTTGAAGTGTACTTTTCTTTTTTTGTCTTGACATGATGGGTTGTGCACTCATAAATAAAATTAAAATGTCATTTTGCAGCAGTATGTGTGACACTCAAAATGCTATATCCCTGCAATTTGTAGTGCATCATGATGCAGCAGTATGAGATACCACATATAGTCTCTGTTGTAACTACTCAACTCTGCCATTGCAGCATTAAAGCAGCCACAGACAAGTCATAAATGAGCGTGCCTGTTCCAGTAAAACTTTATTTTATGGACAATGAAATTTGAATTTTATACATATTTCCATGTGTCACAAATGTTCTTTTGTAATTATGTTTCCCTTTCCAGTGTTTTTCATTTGTTCTTTTTTTATTTTTTGTTTTTTTTAAATTGAAGTTTATAGTCAGTTACAATGTGTCCATTTCTGGTGTACAGCATAATATCCTACTCATGCATATATATACGTATAATTATTTTCATATTCTTTTTCATTAAAAGCTGTTACAAGTTATTAAATATAGTTCCCTGACATTTGTTCTTGCAGTGGTACTTTTATCTAAGCTATTTTCCTTCAGCCTACAGAACTTCCTTTTAATACATTTTGTAGTCTGCTGGCAACAACCTCTCTAAGCTTTTGTCTGACAGCATCTTTAATTTTTGAAGTTTCTTTGCTGGGTGACAATTTATAAATTGGCTATTTTTTCTTCCTTAATCTTATCTTTCCTTTCAGCTCCTCTAAGTTGTCATTTCATCGTTTTCTGACTTCCTTAATTTCTTTTTCCCAGCTTTATTGAGATATAATTGATGGATAACCTTGTGTAAGTTTAAAGTATATAATTTGATAATACAGTATGTATTGCAAAATAATTACCACAATAAGGTTAGTTAACACTTCCTCCATCTCACATAATTATGTGGTAGTGGTGGTGGTGTTGGTGGTAATATTTAAGATTTACTTTCTTAGCAACTTTCAGGTGTACAGTACATTACTGTTAACTGTAATCATCATGCTGTACATTAGGTCCCCAGAACTTATTTCTTTTATAATTGGAAGTTTGTATCCTTTAATCAACATCTCATTTCTCCTATGCCACCATCCCTCCCTTCCAGTCCCTGGCAAACACCATTCTACTCTCTGTTTCTGAGTTTGGCTCTTTTAGATTCCACATGTAAGTGAGATCATACAGTATTTATATTTCTCTGCTAACTTATTTCACTTAGCATAATGCCCTCAGTGTTCATCCATTTTGTCCCAAATTGTAGAATTTCCTTTTTTTTTTTAATAGCTGAAGATGTTCCGTTGTATATGTATTGACTTTCTTATTTTCTTTTGACAAGTCAGCTGTCAATACTATTATTGCTACTTGAAGGTAATGTCTTTTTACTTCTGGTTGTTTTAAGGATTTTCTCTTTGTCTTTGTTTTCAACAGCTTATGGTGTGCCTGAACATGGTTTTCTTTACGTTTATCCTGATCTGGTTCATTGAGCTTCTTAAATCTGTGTGTAGATATCTTTCGTCAGTTTTGGAAGATTCTTGCCTATTTTTCCTTCAGATACTGCTTTTGCCTTGTTCCCTCATCCTTTCCCTCTTTCTCCCCACCCTCCTTCTTTCCCTCTCTCCCTCTTCTCTATTTACATATTTATAACTAGGTTCCACCTACCTCCTACACTCTGTTCTGTCCTTTTTTTTTCTTCCTGTGTTTCAGTTTGCATGTTTTCCATTGACCTGAATTTGAGTTCTCTAATCCTGTTTGATGCAGCCCAATCTACCCAATGAGTTCCAAAGCCTAGATGTTGTATCTCATGTTTAAATTTTTAATATACTTATTTGTTAAAATTTATTTTTAACATTAAATCTGCCCATTTTTCTTCTTTTTCTTTTTAACGTACTGATCATTGTTATTTAAAATTTTTTGTTTGCTAATTTGAATATGTGGGTTACCTTTGAATTTGTTTCTGTACTCTTTTCTTCTCTTGATTATTCATTGTTCTGCCTCTCTGCATATCAGCTTTTTACTGTATGCCAGATACTGCATATAAAATATTATAGAAAGGCCAGATTTTTTTCTCCGAAGTTGCTTTTCCCTTTTGTTAGATAGATAGGATGTGGGGCTGTTGTCTTCAAGCCAAGGATTAATTTAGGTTGGGGCTCGGGTTACAATTTTAATAAGATTCAGTCCACCTCTGGTTGTCCTTGTGCTTCTGGTGTACTTTCCTGGGCTTTTGACTGAGAGGTAAATCTATGTCTCCTCAGTTTTGAATGAGTATAAGAGATTGAATTCTGCCCTTCAGAGTTTCTGAGTTTAGTGTTTCACCTTTCAATACCATGCAGCTGTCCAATCTGAAGGAAGATTGTGTTTTTGTGTCAGTGCCCTAGCACCATCAGAATCCCTTGAGGAAAAACGGCCATGTGTTTTTAAGAAGCACTTATTGTCCTTCATTTCAGCTCTGTGTAACCACCAGAAATTGGGCTGATTTCTCTTTTTCTTAGTAGCATCCTTCTGCTTGTGCCCGCTCAGATTTTTCAGCCTACTTTCCAAATTCACAAATGCCTGCAGAAAAAGAAAATGAAGAAAATGGCCAACAATTTCTGGCTCACCAAAGAAGGGCTCTCCCCTTCTGAAATTTTAGTTCCATGTAGTTGGTACTGCTGTAGGTTTCCAAAGTCTTCTTAAAAATATGATTTTTGCAAAACCACTCCCTCCATATTATTGCAGTGGGGGCATTCATCTGCTGTGACCTGCTGTATCCTGCTTGGAAGCACAACTGTCTTCTACTTAATATCTGAGTGACAGAAAAACTGGTGAAGTTCTCTGCGTGGATTATGGTGAAGGGGAGTGGCGGGGGGTGGGTGGCAGCTTTTAACTTCTTTATAAGGTGATCTGACTGGCCTTTTCCTAATGGAACCTCTCAGTGTCACTATCTTCAGGCCTTTCTCTTGGGCCTGTGAATTTCCCCGTGAAGGCTTTCCATTTTTCTGTTTCTGGAGGGTAGAGGACTTAATGCCAGCATCCTGGGAGCTACCTGGGGAAGAGGAGTAGGATTGTCAATGTTTAGCATAGTAACTTTTCTTTCATCTCCCGTTTGCAGTATAGAGTTCCTGCCCAAAACTGAGCCTTATGTTGCCCATCTCAAGGACTGTTTCACCTTCTCCAGAGAGTAAAATGTCCATATTCTGGCATGAGTACCCAAGTGCATAAAGTCAAGGAGAGGATCTGAGAATATAACTGCTTCATAAATAAACTTTCAGGCAATTTTCCTCCACTTAGCATCTTCACACTCCTACTTGTGGAGCTATTTGATACTTCCAGTTCTCAAGATTTTGGGATTATATGTGTAAATTATTTTGGTTTTTTACTTATCCCACTACCAGTTTATGATCTGGTTTTCTCTGGTCTTTTGGAGTAATTTGTTTCTTTCCCATCTGCTTTCTACTTTCCAAAATTTAATTGCTGTTGTCTGTTTGCCCATTGTCTTTGTCCTTGTGGGTGTATCCTTTTTTTAATCCCTGTATTTTAACTTTTAGTAGCTTTTGAGAGTAGGTAAAAATAGAACTGTGTCTGTTTAATCTAAAGCACTAAAAAAAGGTAATTTGGTATAAAACTCATAAGGTATAAAATGACTTTTATAAAGCAAAAAGTTAGTCTGAATAATCTATTTTTTTCTCTTGGTTTGAAGTGCTACCTTTATCATAATCCGAATTCCCCTGTTTATTTGAGTCTTTCTGTTGTTTGTTCCATTAATCTCTACCTAGTCTTAATTATTTTGGTTTAGAATATATTTTTAATGGGTTATTTCCCTCTCACTACATTTTTTCCCTCCCCAAGAAGTTTGTTGTCTGTTCTTCCTTTTTTTTTCCTGTATGAACCTTTGAATCAAAGTAGCTAGTTTCCCCACCAGGTCCTTTCAGTATCTGTATATTCTTTGTCATCACGTTACGTTTATAAATTAGTTTGGAGAGAGTTGACACCTTGACATTTTAAGATGTTTCTTTGACCTTCCATTTATTCAGAGATTTCTTTTGTGTCTCAGACTTCAGACATCTTAGTTGAGGGGTGGTTATCGTATATTTTCATAAATAAAGACCGTTAGAGCAGTTTTAGGTTTGAAGCAAAACTGAGAGGAAGGTACAGAGATTTCCCATGTACCCTCTGCCCCCACACAAGCATCGCTTTCCTCATTATCAGCATCCCCCACTAGAATGGCACATTTGTTACAATTGATGAACATACATTGACACTTTACAGTCATCTATAGTCTATAGTTTACATTAAGGTTCACTCTTGATCCTGTACATTAACAAATGTATAACAACATGTATCCATCATTATAGTATAATACAGAATATTTTCACTGTCCTAAAAATCATCTGTGCTCTGCCTGTTCACCTTCCCATTCCCCAACCACTGGCAACTACTGATCTTTTTTCTGCCCTCACAGTTTTCTTTTTCATAATGTCCTATAGTTGGAATTGTACAGTATATTGCCTTTTCAGATTGTCTTTTACTTAGTAATATGCATTCAGAATCCTCCATGTCTTTTAGTTGCTTGAGAGCTCATTTCTTTTTAACACTGAATCATATTCCATTGTCTGGATGTATCACAAGTGACATCTCGGTTACTTTCAAGTTTTGGTAATTACAAATAAGGCTGCTATAAACATTTATGTACAGGTTTTTGTGTGGACTTAAGTTTTTAACTGATTAGGGTTTTAAATTCTAAGGAGCATGATGTAAGAGGCTGCCAGCTATCTTTTCAAAGTGGTTGTATCATTTTGCATTCCCACCAGCAATAAATGAAAGTTCAGGTTGTTCCATATCCTTACCAGCATTTGGTGTTGTCAGTGTTTTGGATTTTAACCATTCTAATTGGTATGTAGTGGAATCTCATTGTTTTTAATTTGTAATTCCTACGATGTGAAATGTTGAGAATATTTTCATAATTCTTATTTGCCATCTGTATATCTTCCTTAGTGAGATGTCTGTTCAGATATTTTGCCCATTTTTCAAATCAGGTTGTTCATTTTCTTATTGTTGAGTTTTAAGAGGTCTTTGTATATTTGGGGTAAGTCTTCTGTCAGATGTGTCTTACGCAAATATTTTCTCCCAGTATGTAGCCTGTCTTTTCCTTCTCTTGGCAGTATCTTCCAAAGAGCATGTTTTTAATTTTAATGAAGTCTAACTAATCAGTTCTTTTGTGCGTTTAGCATTGCATCTAAAAAGTTAATCGCCAAATCCAAGGTCATCTAGATTTTTTCCTATGTTACTTCTAGGAATTTTATGGTTTTGTATTTTATATTAGGTCTGTGATCCATTTTGAGTTAATTTATGAAGGGTGTAGGGTCCGTGTCGAGATACTTTTTTTTACACAAATAGTAGCATACTTAATTTGCAGCACTCTTCTGTTTTCACCAAATACATACTTTCCATATTGTTAAAGAGTATCCTCATCTTTGTTTTTAATCTTGCACATTTAAGTTTATTGCTAAGTAATTTTATGTTTATTGTTGCTATTTCAAATAGGGTATTTGCTTCTATTTTCTAAATAGATATTTGTATGTGGGAGTAGTAGTGAATTTATTGGTGTTAATATGTACCAGCACCCAACTGGATTCTCTTACCACCTGGCATAATTTTCCAGTTGATTCTTTTTAGATTTCCAAGTAAAGTGTAAAATTTGAAAATTATAATCATTTTCTAATTTTTGCACTTTTCTTTCTCCTATTTAATTACATTGACTGGTATATGCAAAATATTGTTAAAAATTGTAATGATAAAGATTATTCTTATCTTTTTCCTGGCTTTACTGAGAAAGCTTGTGACACTTAACAGAGATTTTGTTGGGTTTTGGGTTAGATACATATGCATTACCATGTTATTGAAGTATCTGGCTTTTTAAAAAATAATCAAGAATGGATGTTGGGTTCTGTTGCATACCTTCTCAGCATCTTTGAAAATGATCATATGATTTTTCATTCCTCATTCTGTTAATCTTTGATCCATTTGCTAAATATTGTGACCTGGTGTTATATGGTTATTATTTAGAACCAGTTAAGGAAGGTGGAGAAGGATCTAGACTTGACCACTTGGTTGAAATAAGACTTGCCTGGGACTGAGTCAGCCTCACACATAGAAAAATATGTAGAAAATGGGTCCAATCTGATGGGCTGGGCAATTTTCAGGCCAGGGGAGTCTAATCCAAGATGAGAAAATCGTCTCAACAGAGAATTACAAAGACTGTTTATTGAGTGGTTAACATGTGCCCTGCCCTATGCTAAGGTGAATTTTACACACACACACTCCATTAGTCACTACATGTGTGACCTTGTGCAAGCTTCTAAAATTCTTTTTATTCATCTTCCTCTTTGTAATGTAGGTTTGATGATAATACCTACCTCATGGAGTGATTAAAATTTTTTTTTGACGTGCAGTTGATTTACAATGTTAGTTTCAGGTGTACAGCAAAGTGATTCAGTTACACACATACATACACGTATTTTCAGATTTTTTTCCATTATGTTATTACAAGAAATTGAATAATATAGGTTTGATAATAATACCTACCTCATAGAGTGATTTTAAGAATTGAGTTAGTATATGTAAAGAATTTAGAACAGTGCCTGGCATATAGTAAGTACTCAGGTGAGAGCTGATGCTACTGTCTTGTATTCCTTACAGCAACCCCATGAGGTAAGTATCACTGAACCAGTTCTATATATATGGGGAAATTAAGGCTTGTAGGGAGTTTAAGGTTACGTAGATTCCAGGTTCTTTGACTTATTAAGTCTGTCTGCCTTAATTTTGCCTGGCTCCCAAAGCAGGATACTTGGATGTTCAGAGTGGGAGATTTGTCAGGAAATTGGTAAGAGGACCAGATATATCCCTGCTACTGGAGTTTGGAACAGAGTAGTCTTCAGGAAGACACTGGCCATGGTAAACAGAATATACTTTTAGAATAAGAACTTCAGAATTAGAGTTGGGGCATACATTGGAATTTGGGCTGAATGAAAGAGGTTGGAGTCCAGTAATCAGACCATTCAGGATTCAGTTGAGTCTGAAGATTGAGGGCTTTAAATAGTAATCAAGTTAGGATTGTCCTTGGAAGTTAGGGATGCACTGATTTTGTGGGTATTGAAAGTGGCAATAGCTACAAGAGTGATTATGCCAGAAACGGTGAATGAGGGCCATCATTAGTTACTTCACTGCTCAATCACCTGTATTTTTACTTGTCATCTCATGATACTAGACCAGCTGTGCCCTGATATCAGCTGGGCTCATGAGCTGCTGAACTCATGGTTTAGATGGCCTTTGCAATAACAAGTTTCATTTGCTTCCTGATGGCTAATGACTTAACTGACCTGCCTATCTGGATTCCTGACTTTTGGCTTACTCTTAACCTTTTGAAATTTGCCCCTCCAAATCCTGCCAATTTAGATTCCTTACTGCCTTCACATTACTGATTTGACACCTGCTTCTTTCCTTTTAATTAAATTTAGTTTCCATTTATGACAATAATTCAGATTTATAGTTTTGGTTTTTTCTTTAGATTTATAGTTTTAAAAGTCAAGCATACTATAAAGCTTATAAGGAAGTTACTACTCTCCACTATGCCAAAACAACCTCTTTAGGCTATTTTACAAATGGAGCAAAAGTGAGTCTTTGGTTACCTCCCATGGTTACGTCCAGCATAAGTAGCACCTGAGGTGAGTCCCACTCCCAGGCTCAGTCTCGTACACCAGTATTTATTTTAATCAATTTTTTGTTATTGTTCCCAGGATTAAGTTAATAATCATACTTCTCAATTCGTGGCTTTTTATCATTGTTTTGCCTGTAGCAGACCTTTTCTTTTGTTTGTTGGTTGGTATGTATATATGTATCCATTTCTTTTTATTCCCATCCCTGTTTCTTTTCCCCTCTTATCTCTTAGGCAACCATTCTAATGAGTTTATGAAATCCTTTGGTAGGCACTCTTTTTTAAATTATTAAATTTTTAAAACAATCACCAACTTAGAGCTTTCTTCCTAACCATTTGAGAGTAAGTTGCTAATCTCTGATGTCCCACCATTACTTTGAGTATTTGAGTTTTTTTCCCACAAACAAGATTATTCTATGTAATCATAATTATCAACAGTAAGAAAATTAGGGTTGAGACAGTACATCTAATTCTCAAGCCCCATTCTACTTTGCAAATTATCTTAATATTCTTCATAGTAGAAGGACCCAGTTCAGAATCATGTGTTGGTTTTAGGAATTGTACTGCTTCTATAATGTCTTTCAGACTATAATCATTCCTTAGTCTTCTCTAGACTTTCATGCCCTTGGCAGGTTTGATGGACACTTAACTTTGTAGAATGTCCCTCAGTTTGTGTAAGGAAAATTTCCTCATGTTTATTTCAGGAAGCATGTGATTTTGATTTGTCTCATTACTGATGATTGGTCACTTATGATATGTCTGGTGATCTAGCAGGCTTCTATAAAGTTATCTTTCCTTTTTAATTAGTATTTTGTTGGGAACTATTTTGAAGCTACATAAATATGCGATTCCTGTTCAACTTTAAATTTATGTATTTATGTCTGTATGGATTTATAGTTTCCTGTTTTATTCAGTGGGTAATGATGGTATGCATTCAGATAAAATATACATTTTATATGCATACATATTACACTGGCATAAACGATATTTAATTTTATTTTCATATATAACAACATATTAAAGTATGAAAGTATGATCTAAATCTGGATGGTCGTATTCCAGAATGTTCAGGATGATTATCTGGTTGGTAGTGAGTAAAACTCCACCATGATGAGATAAGTGGAGCTTAGAAAATTTAATCACACAAAATATGAGCACAGTGTTACTTCTATCTGAACTGAAGTTAAGGAATCCAGCTGCTTGATCCAAATCTGACCTGATCATGGCTGCAGTTTGGTGCCACCTGATGGCATTTGTCCACTTTAGTATCAGTATAGATGGGGACATAAATCTGGCTGGCTAGGACTTCCAGGCATTGGCAGCAGTTTTAGACATGGTTAGTTGATGGCAGATTCTTTGACAGTCTTGGGAGACTGGCCAGGCGAATACTGGGGGAATGAGAAGACCCATTTTCTACCTCCTTGCTTTCTAAGACAGATGACCGTTTCTCTTTTAGGCCTCACTGTTGTCTCTTTCAGGGCAGGGGTGGATGTGTTTACTGTAATATCAGTGATTTTTATTTTCTCTATTTAATGTGCTTTCTGTTAATTCTTCAAATTAACATGTGTGAAATGTTAATATTAAGTCTCAATGAAAATTAAAATTAATTTTAACAAAAAGACAAATCAGTTAAGATGTAAGGTTCAGCTGTCTCAGGAATAAGGGAAATCATGTTAAGTAGGTAATTTATGTAGGAACTGTTTTCCATCACGGCGATTTTCAAGTAGTATTTATCTAAGGGGGACTTGTTCTGGCTATGTAAAAGGATTCTCCCTTCCAAAGCAAGTCTCATCTTTAAGTTTTCTATTTTAATTCTATTATGTATTACCACCATTCTTGAAGTATTTTCGTATTTCTGCAGATTACTTTATCCACCCGCAAACGTTTTTGGATCTTAGGTGCACAAGGTTAAGTTAATCATAATCCTCAGTTTATAGCCCATTGTTGTCATTGGTCTGTGCATATTATATTCTCATGTTATTTCCTTTTTATCCCCAAGCTCTACTATAATTTCTCTCCTCCTGCCATAGCCTTATTCTACTTTATTTGTTTCTGTTCATATAAAATGTGTTTTGTTCTGTGTACATGTACTGTACTTTATGTAAATTAGGTATTGTTTTTCATATTTATTTCTAGTAATTTTTTCCTTCTAACTGGTATATTTTAAAGATCCATCCACATTGCTATGTGTACACCTGATCGCTCATGACTATTAATAATATTGTAGTATGCTTCCATCACAATTTAGCTGTCCATTTTCAGTGACAGCCACTCAGTTTGACTCCATCTTCATTTTGTGATTGTCACTGCTATAGTGAACATCCAGGTATGGGTCTTGTTATATGCCTTTATGAGAATTTCTTTGGAATATAGAGCCAGGAGCTGAATTTCTGGATTATAGGGGATGTATACTTAATTTGACTAAATAGTGTAGGATTGTTCTCTAGAGTAGTATTAGGAATAGAATAGGAAAGAAATTAATCTGCATTGTTAACTGGCAGTGCCTGATATTTTTTTAATCTTTTTTCAGCCAGCACTGACAACATGCAGCTTTCTTGTTTTTGTCAATCTCTAAGTATAAAATACCTTGTTAAATAAATTTTCTATTTCTCTGATAATTTATTTGAGCGTCTGTTTACATGCTTGTTACTCTGTTTCCTCTTCAGTAAAGTGTCGATTGATTTTTTTTTTTGCCCATTTTTTTGGAATGCAGTTACTGTTTTTTCTTGTTGAGTTATAAGAGTTTTTTGTATTTGAAATATCTTCACTCAGTACAAGAAGAGAAACTCAAATTTGAGGTAATCAAGTCAATAGATCTTTTACCTTATAAAAGCACAAATGCTTTTTTGACTGAAAAAGTTCTTTAGCTTTATTGTTTAATCTTTCACGTTTAGGTCTTTAATGTATCTTGCAAATATCTGTGTAGGCTCTGCAGGGATCCAGTATTATCTCCTTACAGAGAACTAGTTTTCCCAGCACCATTTACCAAATGATCTCTTTTTCCCAAGATAATTTCCTTTAATATTCATAGAATTCCTTTCTCATATGTTAAATTCCTATATAGCTCTGAGTTCTCTATTCTGTTTCTTGGTCTGTTCTCAAGACATTTTGTTAATTTGATGGGACAGTGTTGTCTCCTGCCCCTTATTCCCTCCACCCTCAGATTGTCTTACTCTCTTTTTTTCCATAGAAATTTTAGAATAAGTTTATTGAATTAAACAGGAAACAACTGGGACTCTTAATGCAATTTTATATTGAATTTATAGATTAATTTGTTAGAGAATTGACATAGAATATTTCCCTATATCCTTTGTTCAAGTTTTAAAGTTTTCACTATAGAATTCTTAATCAAGAGTACATAATTCTCAGCTACTTTATAGTTTGTGTTGCTATTATACATGGCATCTTGACCTCTTAATTTCTATATATCATATTAAATATATACGATTGTGGTAAGATACACACAATACACCACTTACCACTTAGCAATTTTTAAGCATACAGTTCAGTGTTATTAGATACGTTCATATTGTGCAGCCATCACTACCATCCATCTCCATGTCTTTCATCATATAAAACTGAAACCCATTAAATAGTATTCCCCCATCCTCCTCTCCCCTCAGCCCCTGGCAGATACCATTATACTTTCTGTCTTTATCATTTTTAACTACTCTTAAATACCTCATGTAAGTGGACTCATACAGTATTTATCTTTTTGTGACAGGCTTATTTCATTTAGAATGATGTCTTCAGATTTCTGTGTTGTAGCATATTGCAGAATTTTCTTGCTTTTTAAGGATGAGTAGTATTCCATTTGTGTGTGTGTGTCTGTCTAACTTAGATAAGGTCTTTGTCCATTTTTGTATCATGTTTTTTTGTTTTTGAGTTTATGAGCTCTCTATATATTCTGGACATTAATCTCTTATCAGATACATGATCTGCAAATGTTTTCTCTCTGTTATATTTTCTAATTGGTTATTGCTTGGGTAGACATCTGATACTGACTTATAGGTTGATTTTATGTTTGTTAATTTGGCTGAATTCTTTCTTCTAGTAGTAAGCTGGTTTTTATAGATTATTTCTGAAAATAATGACAGTTATCTTTTCCCTTCCAATCCCTAGATTTTTCTAAGTTTTTTTTTTTTATAGTAGTAGCATATTAAGTACTACCTGTGACAGTCAACCTTATGTTATTTGCAATCTCAAATACTACATTTAAGGTTTCTTATTTAGTATAATGATTGTTACAAGCTTTTGATCTATATAGCCATTACCAAGTTAAGGAAGTTTCCTTTCTATTCCTAGTTTATGACTCTTCTAAAAAAAGTTTTTTTAAATCATTTATAGGTGTTAAAATTTGTTCAAAACATTTTCTGCATTGATAGAGATACCCATTTTCTCCTAGTCTGTTTATGTAGTCAATTACATGATGGATTTTTTCCCCTATATTGAACCATCCTTACATGCTAAGGAAAAATTTTTCCTGTTAATAATGTATTTTTAAAAAGTACACTGTTGTAGGGGAGGGGATAGCTCAAGTGGTAGAGCACATGCTTAGCATGCCCAAGGTCCTGGGTTTAATCCTGGGTACCTTCTCTAAAAATAAATAAATCTAATTACTTCCTCTCACCCTTGCCAAAATTAAATAATGTAATAACAAATAAAAATTTTAAAAAAATTTAAAATAATAAAAATAACAGTTGGAGTCATATACCTAGTATTGTATTTATTTGTTCCCTTTTTTGAAAACAAGTGACAAAGAGCTGTAATTTTAATTTCTTATATTTTCTTTTATCTGATTTTGAAGTTAAGATTATATATGCCTCATAAAATGACCTGGCAGCTTTTGCTCTTTTTTAAACTTTAGAAACAACATGTATAAAACAGGACTCAACTTTTCCTTAAAAGTTGCTTAAAACAACCTGTAGAATCATCTTGGCCTGGAGTTTTTTTCTTTTTGAAGAAAGAAGTTTGTAGTTACCGAATTAATGTCTTCAGCAGTCCTTGTTGGTCTATGTAAGTTGTCAGTTTTTTGGGGGTTTTTTTTCGTACCAGTTTAAGCATTTTATATTTTTCTGAATATTTCTTCTTATCTAGATTCTCAAGTAATTACCATGAAGTCATTCATAATCGCTTCTAAATTTTTTCTCATTTTTATTTAGTCTTGTTATATCTACCTATTTCCCCCTTATTCTGTATTTTAAAAATTTGTGACTTTTTTCCTCTACCACATTTTTTGTTATTTTATGTGAAGTCTGCCTATTTGGTTTCTTTTTAAACTACCTTTTAGTTTGGTTAATGTTCCTTATTTTGTTGTTGTTAATATCTCTTTCATTGATTTCTGCCTTTTACTATTTTCTTCCCTTTTGTTTCTTTTAGTTTGCTATATTCTTTGTCCAGCTTCTTGAATTTAGTACTTAACTCTTGATAATTTTAATTTTCCAATGTAGTTTTAACTATGTCACACAAAATGTAGTGTTTTGTCATTTAATTCTAAGTGTTTCTTAATTTTCTTTATTTTTAACACAAGATTATTTAGTATGTTTAGTTTTTAAACATGGGAGTTTTTTTAAGCTCTTCTTTTCATATTAATATGTAACTTTATTTATTACATTATGGCTAAAGACCATAATCTCTGAGATACTGATCTTTTGGATTTTATCGCGGATTCTTTTGTGGCTCGAAACATGTATATTTTATAAGACTTTTTCTCTCTGCTGGGTATAAAGTTTTATATATTGTCTATTTAATAGCTCAAGCTTACTATATTCAGATCATCAATATTTATACTTTCCCCCCTCTACATACATGATCTATCAGTTTCTGAGACGGAGGTGTTCTAATCTCCAGATACAGTTGTTAATTTATGTTTCTCTCTGCATGTTTCCCATTGGTTACTTGATATATTTTTTGGCTGTCTTTTTAGATACATACATGTTTATAATGGTTATGTCTTGTTCTGTTACTTCTTTGATGAGTACATGCTCTTCTCCTTTGTCTCTTAAGGGCATTTTTTTAGTTTTGAATTGCATTTTATCAGATTGCTTTTCCAGTTCTTTTAGCTTATTTTTTCTTAGCACGTTTTTCTAACCTTTTGGGTTTTTTTCAATATTTTTTGAATCGTGTAGATAAGAAAATTGTCGGATTTTGAAACAGATGAAACAGGAACTTAAAATAAGCATGGTAAATACATTTAAGAAATTAAAGAATTAAAATGGTACTTGTTGTCTGGTTTTATCTGCCTCTTACTACAGCTGTATGTATTCTTCAGGTGATTATTTTGGTTCGTGAGCTTCTTTTTCCTGAGGTTTTCAGCTACTATGTTTGGTTTTCAGCTCCTATTAGGGGGAAATAGTGAAAGTCCAAGTCTACATCTATGTACATTTCTGGGGAAAGGATGAGCTCCAGGCACTGTAAAATCAGTGTTGGTCATTCCTGTTTGCTGCCCCTTCATCATGCAACAACACTGGACAGGGCTTTACTTTGGAACTCACAGTAACTAGTGGAAGGAGGCCTTAGATTATAATCTACCAGTCCTGGAGATCTAGAGGAAAGGAAGAAAGGCTTGAAAGAGTGAATGTTGAGGGTAAACTAATCAGCTTGCACTTGTTTTTGTCAGTGCCTTAACAGTAGCAAAGCTTTTGCACTGTCCTCATTTTTACACTGCAGATACCTGCATAGTGAAATTAGACTGTTGATTTATTTGGAGAAAGGGTTAGGCAGTCATCCCAAAGCATAAACAGGGGAGAACCAAGGACAAAATATAAAAAAGCCTTTTACCACCTTGTTCTTTCCAGAGGCAGCACTCAGCAAAGCATCATTTTCTCAAGTTTTTTTATTTTGTTTTACTTTATCAAAGTAATACGTGCATATAGTTGTGTTTTATTTTGTAACTTTATACCCATTGACAGCAACTTCCATATTTTTCCCTTGCCCCATTCGCTGGCAGGCACCATTCTATTCTCTGCTTCTGTGAGTTTCACTATTTTAGATACCTCAGTATAAGTGGAATGATGCAGTATTTGTCCTATAACTGACTTCACTTAGCACAAAGCCATCCATGTTGTCACAAATGGTGAGATCTCCTTCTTTTTTAAGGCTGAGTAATATTCGGTTGTTTTTATACACCACATTTTCTATATCTCTTGGTCCATTGATGGACATTTGAGTTGTTGGGATATTTTGACTATTGCAGTTAATGTGTACATAGTTGTAAGAATAAAAAATATTTCTAGATGTATGATGTCAAACAGCAGTACCCTGCTTTACATATTCCCTCCCACATTTCCTCTCTTCAGTCTTGTTTTCTGATAGTTTTTACCTATAGATTTCTAAGTGGTATGTTTGCACTGTTAATGATTTTTGAATTTTTAATATTTTCTTTTGACTTACTGTTATGGAACCTAAAAATTTAGCCATCCTATATATGTCATCACCCCTTTTCACCATTTCCTCTTCTATCTTTCCCAATATATTTGTAACAAAATCTAGTCTTTTCTTTGTTTTTAATACAGTGGGCTCTGCTTCCATGGATTCCACATCTATGGATTCAGTCAACCATGGATCAAAAATATTCGAGGGAAAAAAATACCATAAAGTTCCAGAAAACAAAACTTGAATTTGCTGTGTGTTGGCAACTGTTTACATTGTATTAGGTATTATAAGTAATCTCAAGATGACTTAAAATACATGGGAGGATGTGTGTAGGTTATATGCAAATACTACGCTATTTTATATAAGAGACTTGAGCATCCTTGGATTTTGATATCCCTGAGGGTCCTGAAACCATTCCCCCTGTGGATACCGAGGGACAGCTGTATATATAATAAGTATTATGTTGATTTCTTTCTCCCTTTTGTATAGTGTGATTACATTTCCATTTTACTTGGTTTCCTTTGTCACTCTCATTTGTGATTCCAGATTCTCTAATTGAATTACAAACCCCCTTTGAATACTGTTTTCCATATGGTCAAGTACATTATTCTTGTTTTCATTTTAAGTCTTTTATAATTTATTATGCTTACCATACTTGGAGGCTTCTTTCAGTCTGGAAACTGAATAGTTTTTAGTTCTGAGATATTTTATTAAATTCTTTAATTCTCTTTCTTCCATTTTCTTTCCTTTTCCTGGAACTCCTCTTACTTTGATGATAGGTTAGATTCTCTAATTTTCATATTCTCTTGTATTTTCTATATTTTGTCTCTTCATTGTACTCAAGAAGGTTTTCTCAACTCTAATTTTAATAATCTTTTGATACATGTTTTAAAATTTTGGTTATCATTTTAAAAACTTTATTATTGAAAATATAAACATAAAAGTGGAGAGAGTCTTAAAAAAAAACTATGATGTACCTATCACGTACTTGAGTGATTAACATTTTGCCATATTGTTTCATTTCTCTCTCTAGTTTCTTAGAGCAGATTTAGACATCATGCCATTTTACACATAAATAATTCAATATGCTCCTCTATGGTTTCTTATTATTAATTGGAAGGCTTTCTTTCTGAGTTTTCCCTTTCATCATTTACATATATTTTTGTGTGACAATAAAGACCTTATTTAAGTTTCTTTGTTTTGTTTTACAGAATGATTTTGTATTCTGTGAAACAGAATTTGGTTATTTAAATGTAGGTTTAATGTTTAGCATATAATTCTTGGTGGTCAGTCTATTTTATTTTAATATAATTGCCTTTTAGGAATGCACGTTTTCCAAGCAATTATCCGAAAGGAAATTCTCTTGATTGGGAATAACACTTTCCTGACATGCCAGATTTGGTTATAAGCTTCTTTTTCTTCTGACATCTTAGCTTTTGGTGTAAGTTTGAATTTTATTGACTTCTGATTCCTAGTGCCTTCCCCCTGACGTTTTTTATTAATTAGGTTGCCCTAGCAAGTACCATTGTGAGAGACTAAGAATGCAGCATCTTGTTGTGTTGGCATGGCATAATATTCCATAGCACTGTTTCCATCACTCTTTGGCCAAGTAAAAACATTGCTGCCAATATCTTTCTAAACGAATCCTCATATATCACGTTTGTGCACTGTTGAATTCATGTGTGTTTTAAGTCAGAATTTTCACAGATCCATGGTTGTATAACATCAAATTTCCATTTATTACTTGTTTGTTATGTCTGACACATAACTTTTTTTTCTTTCTACGGGTGTTGCGGTAAAAAAGAATGAGTAGACTGTTAAATTTTAACAAGCTATTCTTCAGCAATTAGATAACGCAAGGCAAGGAAGATCTGGCTTTGTCGTCGGCAGTTTTAATGAGGATCTATTTTCTGTACCTGAGGAATTTTTTATTTTGAAAAGAGATGACAGATAATTATATTAAGCTTTATTATTATTTGACAGGGTAAAATATGGATTAGTAAAGAAAGGGGTTTTACATCGTCATTCTGTTGTTCACTAAATGATTGTCACTGGAGGTATCATTTGATGATCTACTTTCATCTTTGGTAATAAAATTTTATTGCTTGTCTTCTGATATGATAAACAGAACTAAGAGAGATTTTTTCCTTTCTCTCTTTTTTCCATTGCCATTATCAAAAAATTCTAGACTTTTCTCTCTCATAGCTGGTGAGTTAATTTAACACCCCCTTCTGTTGTCATGCATACCCATACCAAATACGTCCTT
Source organism: Camelus dromedarius (assembly GCF_036321535.1). Classification (NCBI taxonomy): domain Eukaryota; kingdom Metazoa; phylum Chordata; class Mammalia; order Artiodactyla; family Camelidae; genus Camelus; species Camelus dromedarius. The sequence goes on along the minus strand of NC_087445.1, from coordinate 7,558,260 downwards.
GCTCCTTATGTCAACCTTACGCTCAAGGATCTTAGTGTCTTTCCTTCGTGTTTGTTAGGTAGAAATGTGGAAGATAGTATAAAGGCAAAATGTTGTTAGATTCCTTTTCCAGTTTTGAAAAACTTGATGCTTGGCATGTATTTCTCTCTGCTTGGCTGAATTATATGCTGTGTACTTTTATTTCCCACGAGTATATGCCTAAGAATATTATCCTGTATTTTTAAAAGTTGCTGACTCATTTTGCATGTAGGAGTGGTTTTCTGTCTAAGCTTCTCAGTGTCCTAGAGAGTCCATTAAAAGGCTGCTAAGTAGTATAATATATTGTCTTCTTTTTGGTTTGTTGACGTCCTTTACCTGTTTAATATGGGTAGATTTGTCTTTATGTTTTGATTAGAAGCACTCTTTATAAAAGAGTACTAACCTTTTGTCAGAAGTTATATATATATATATATATCTCCCCCAGTTTGTGGTTTTAACCATATATATGATATACTTTACTGTGTTATATAGATTTGTTTAATTTTCATGTTAAGATGCATCAGTGATTTCCTTTAGGACTTTTAACCTTTGGTGTCATGCCTAGAGAAATTACATGATGGAATTAAAGTTTTTTGTGAAAATTTTAGAAAGAATATAATTGATCTTTATTTTTTATCTTACCACTTTAAAATTGTTTATACACAATCATTTTTAACTTAGGTACACTTTCCTAGTATAGCATCAAAACTGGTTAGTAATTTTCTCTGCCACTGTTCACATATATAAGCATATGAGGTGCTAAAGATACCTTGTTAATAAGGGCAAAAAATGCTGAGAGGAAAAATCCCTCAGCATTGGAATGCCTGTTCTTGTGACTGATGAAACATACTAGCTTTTTAGCTTTGAGCTCATGTGTTCAGAAGATCAAAAACCCAGAATGTCTTATCCTGGTTGCCAAGGGTCCCATCATTCATAGGTTAGCCATAACAAATATTCATGGATTACTTGTAATACATAGTTATATACTAGGAACTCTGTGAGAGGCCAGAATGCTACATGATTATTATTAACAATTAAGTCTGTTTTTTGAAAGTTGTTGTCAAATTAATATATGTAAATGATTTGAAGAGTCTATTAATTATACAGGATTTATAATCATTTGCACTGTCCGCTTCCTACCCCTGAATACTTCTCTCCAAAGACAGCTGCTTTGAAACTTTTCAACCTTGTCTTCTGCTGTTGGCCCCCATATTTCTAAATGTTTTTACTATTTCTTGATTTTTTTTTAAACTTTTCATTTTTTAGTTTGTTGTTAACTTTTGAATTTTTACTGGAAGATAAGGATTTTCTCACTTTACTGGTAACACCGTACCCCAGGAACATACTCATTAGCCCTCCTGTCCTTCCAGTTTAGTTATAAGTTTGGCTTACATTAAAATTTTGGTTTACATTAATTCTTAGTGTTATAATATGACTGTGTAGTAATAATCCCAGTTGAGCCATAATTAACTTTTGTTTTTGCATGTTGTATTTTGTTTTCTGGTGGAGTTGATTGACCTCCCCACCACCTATTTACTTAGTTTTCTAATCTATTTATCAGTAATTTATCTTTGAACTCAGGCAGAGTATAAATCTGTATAAAGTATAAATCTCTCAAAATGTTCAAATACACAAGGTTATCATATTTAACTCTAATTAAAGTATGATATTTTTAATTTTATCCAATTATATGAATACAGAAAAGTATGTATGTCATAAGTATATAGTTTAATGAATTTTCACAAACTGAGGCATCCATGTATCCAGTACCCAGATCAAGAAAAAGAACATTACCAGTACTACAGAAGCTCTTTCTTGTGCTCCCTTCTTGAACTATCCTCTCACTCCCTGGAATAATCTTGATTTCTAAAAGCAAGATTAATTTGACCTGTTCTTGACTTTCATTATGAATGGATTCATCCAGTATGAATTTACTTTGTGTCAGACTTCTCTCAGTTATGTTTGTGTGATTTAACCAAATTGTTTCGTGTGGTTGTAGATCACTCATTCTCATTGCTGTTTGGTATTCTATTCAGTGAGTGTTTCATGTTCCCCACTCTCTTATTGATGGCCGTTTGAGTAGTTTCAGATTATGTTTATATAAATACTCCTACTGTGAACTTTCCATCTCATTTTTTTTGGTGAAAGTATGTTATCTTTCTATTGGGGTTATATCTAGGGATGGGATTTCTGAGTCGTAGGATATACATATGAACAGCTGTAGTAGATACCAACAGTTTTCTAAAGTAGTTTATAGTCCCACATGTACTGTATGAGAGTTATTTTACTTTTGTATCATTCCCAGTCTCTTTATTTTGAGGTATTGTGTTTTGAATTTACACTTCTCTGATAACTAATAAAGTTGAATACCTATCTTTATTTTTGAATCTATTTCTTGGCATTTGGATATTCTTTTTTATAAAGAGCCTGTTTAAGTCTTTTGCCCATTTTAATTCTTTTGTCTTTTTCTAATTAATTTGCAGGAGTTCTTTATATACTCTGGATAAAAATCATGTTGGATATATGTACTGTGAATATCTGCTTTCACTCTTGCTTATTCCCTGTCTTTATGTCTTTTGATGAACCAGAAGTTTAGTTTAAATGAAGTCGAATTTATCAATGTTTTCTTTGTGATTAGTGCCTTTTGTGTCTTATTTAAGAGCTTTTATCCATTCAGTGCCATGAAGATATTTTGTGTGTGTGAGATATATACAAGTGTACAGTTAGTTCAGTGGCATTGTAAGTACATTGACATTGTTGTGTAACCATCACTACCATCCATCTGCAGAACTTTTGTCATCTTCTCAAAGTGAATCATTAAACAATGAACCCCCACCCCACCCACCGCCTGGCCCCTGGCAGCCGTCATCCTGCTTTCTGTCTCTGAATTTATTCTAGGGAACTTGTATAAGTAGAGTCAGAATATTTGCCCTTTTATGGCTGTTATATGTCTTTTATGGGTTGTTTTTTTCCTTTGTGTCATCTTTAATTTCTTTCAACAATGTTTTGTAGTTTCCAGTGTGTAAGTCTTTCACCTCTTTAGTTAAGTTTATTTTTAAGTATTTTATTCTTGCTGATGTTATAGTAAACTGAATTATTAATTTCCTTCTTGAATGCTTTATTGTGTAGAAATGTAACATCCCTTTTTTGCAAGTGATTTTTTGAATGTTGATTTTTATATCTTGCAACACTGCTAAATTCATTTGTTAGTTCTAACAGTTTTTATTTTGTGTGGAATCTTCAGGGTTTCCTATGTAAAACATGATGGCTACAGAGAGAATTTTACTTTTTTCCAGTTTGAAAATTTGGATACCTTTTATTTCTTTTTCTTGTCTCATTGCTCTGGTTGTCCAATATGAAGGTAATTCTTTTATGTTTTCTTCTAGAAACTTTATAGTTTTAGTTTTGCACTTAGGTCTAAAATCCTTCTGTAAATGATGTGAGATAAGGGTCAAGGTTTAGTTTTCTGTGTGGCTATCCAGTTGCTTTAGTATCATTTATGGAAAATACTATCCTGTCTCCCACTGAATTGTGGCATTGCTTTTGTTGTAAACTAGGTGATCTTTTGTAACTGTTTTTGGACCGTTTGTCTTTCTAGTCTTGTACCAATACCAGTCAATAACGATAGCCTGTGGTAAGTCTTGCAATCTAGTAGTATGTGCCCAACTTTATTGTTATCAGATTGTTTTTTGCTATTCTGTAACCTTTGCATTTCCACATAAATTTTAGTATCACCTTGTCAATTTCTGTAAGAAAACCTGGGATTTTTATTGGAATTGTATTCACTTTATAGATAATTTGAGGAGAATGGACACCTTAATAATGTCAAGTCTTTCAGTCTATTAATGTGTTATATATCTGTACTTCTTTAGGCCTTTTTAATATTTCTCATCATTGTATTATAGTATTCATTGTAGAGATCATAGGTATCTTCCTGCAGATTTATGCTAGGTAATGTTTTCCCAGTTTTACTGAGATATAATTGACATATAACATTGTATTGATTTGAGGTATGCAACATAATGATTAAGTATGTATTGTGGTTACACTAATAAGTTTACTCAACATTCATCACATCATATAGTTACAGAAATTTTTTCTTTTTAGGAAAACTTTACAGATCTGCTTTCTTAGCAACTTTCAAATGTGCAATACAGTATTGTTAACTATAGTCACCATGCTGTACGTTACATCCCCAGAATTTATAACTGGAAGTTTTCACCTTTGACCACTTTCATCTGTTCCCCACCTACTCTGCATCTGGCAGCTACCAATCTGTTCTCTATATCTATGAGTTAGTTTGTTTGGGTTTTTTTTGTGGTTTTTGTTTTTGTTTTTCACTTAGCGCAATGTGTCATCAAGGCCCATCAGTGTTTTCACAAATGGCAGGATTTCCATCTCTCTCTCTTTTTTTTTAGTGCCTGGATTATATTCCTTTGTATGTGTGTCTGTATCACATTTTCTTTGTCCACTTCATCTGTTGATGGACACAGGTTTCTATGTCTTTGCTATTGTAAGGATGCTGCACATACATTTTTAAAAAATGCCAACTGTAAATGGCATTGTTTTAAAATATTTTTATTTTCTAAGTACTTATTGTTAGAATATAGGTATACAGTTGTTTTGTATAATTACTTTGTGTTCATTGACCTTGCTAAATTATTTATTGTTGTGTGTGGATTCTTTTTGGTCTTGTAAATAACTATGACCTTTTTTGTAGGGGGAAGGGTGATACATCTATTCTAATAGCATCCAAGAAAGGATACCATTGGGAGGTAATATTGAGACTTCATATGTCTAAAAATACTTTTATTTGACCTTTATAATTAAATGATAGTTTTGCTGAATGTAGAAGAGATTTAAAATAATTTTTCCTTAGAATTTTGAAGGCATCGTCTTCTTGCTTCTAGCGTTGCTGTTAAGAAGTCTCATGTGATTAAGATTTTCCCCCCAGCTTTATTGAGATATAATCAACACATAATACTGTATAAGTAAATGCTCTGCAGAATCTTACAGCCGCTTCTCTTTGTCCTCAGTGTTCTGAAATTTCAGTGATATGCCTTGGTGCAGGGTTTTTTCATTCATTGATTGGGCATTAGTATATTTTGTCTACTATTGTGCCTTTCAGTTTTAGAAATTTTTGTTGAAAAAATTGTTTTGTATTTTAAATCTCCAGGTATATGAATGTTGACCTTCTTGGACTGGTCATCTAATTTTTTTTTTCCTCCTTATTTTTCATTTTTTTTTCTCATTTTATTTTCTGAAAGATATTTTTGATTCTTACAGCCCACATATGCATATGTGTATTTTTCTCTTTGCTATCGTAGTTTTAGTTTTTCAAAAGCGTTCCCCTCCTTTTTTTTGTTATTTGAATGCCCTGACCCCACCCCTTTGGCCTCCTGTTCTTATGGGTTCTGTATGTATCTTTTCTTAACATTCTAAGAATGTTGTATTTTTTGAGGTTTTCTTTTGCTTCGAGATGTGGTTGGTTGGTTATTTTTTTTGCACCTGGAGTTTCCTTAAATGTCTGGAGATCCTATCTACACATTTAAGAGTGAGGTAGTGAAAAGCAGATTGAAAATTCAGCTCTATGTGCAAGGGCAAAGTTTGTGAACTGTTAGGTGTTGCTGTATGGTGATTTGGCTGGGCTGTTTAGGGAATCCCTATTTGTTACATCTTTAAATTTTTTCTTTTTCCATTTTTAAACCACTGTATTGCGGTATAGTTGACATGTTTTTGTTTTTGTTTATTTTGGGGAGGATGGGGAATGGTCAGCTGCCTCAGCAAAGAATCCTTTCGTCTATTTGGCATGTATAAACCTGGTTGCCAGCCTTTTTAGAGCCAGATAGCAGAAGGAAGTCCAGAATCTTACCATTCAGTAGTAAGATTTTCCCTGTTTTCACTCTGTTTTCCCCACACTCAGGTCTACTGTTAAAGCCATCGCAGAGAGTAAACCTCCAGTCGTCTGTTGGTGTGGTGTGGGCTTGTCACTGATCACCATTGGAGGAGAGAGGTTCTGGGGATCTGACTATACTTTTTTTTTTTTCCCTGACTACTTTTTATACAGACTTGGACCATCAGTCTTTTTACTTTCAGCACCGCTTGTAATTAATGGCTCTGATTTCTGGGTTTTTCCATGGTTCTGTGGAGCAAGTAAGCCTACTCCTTGGTTTCCTGACCTCCAGCCTTGGTTTAAACATTTTCTGGTCCTCTACATTAGTTACCACTTACTCTTCTGGTTTCTAGCTCTCAAAATTTTGTTGCTTTTGTGTCCTCCCATTTGTTATTTTGGATTTATGACTTAAAAAATACCTTTTAAAATAATTTGTGAGGAAACAGCAGTAAATATACATGTTGGCACATTTTTAACTAAAAGTCCAAATGTCTTTTCTACTGTTGTATTTAATATTAACCCAACTAATGATACCATGGTTTCCTCTAGCTCTTATTTTGGGAGTAAAAGACTTTATTTTCAAAAATGAAAGAAACATTTTTATATTATTCTGTTAAAAAAAATACAGAGGATTATCAGTGTTAATACTTGAAAGTTACTTTTCTTTAAATGTCTAAAGTTTACTCTTTAGAGGCCAGTAAGCATCAGGGATTTCCTATTATTTATATTTCATCTTAATTTTAGAATAAATATTACACTAATGCTAAATTAAACTTTTTAGATTGGGATTTTTAATCAATAAAGATATAATTTCTTGACTTTAAAGCCTGTGGTACATTTTATAGCACCACTAGTTATAGCTATTCAATTTTTCTTCACATGTTAATGAACAATTTAAAAATTTGTACTGGTCATTAGTAGACTTTTGAAACTTCCAGCGAGTTAATAAGAAAACATGTTTTGATTGCTTTTGCTGTCATGTTGGAAACATATCCTATAGTAGACATGAGCTGATGACATAGCAGAAAAACTGCAGTGGGAGTGTCCTCATTTCACACTGACTCCAGGCACTCATCCAAATGCAGCAGTAAACAGTCTACATTTGCTGTCAGCTGACCTATTACCAAGTATAGTTGTGTTTAGGACTGGGAAGCTTTTTCTTAAACTGTTTAATAGTATGCTAATTAACAGGTAGCAGGAATAATTAGATATACTTTGCTATTCATATTTAATTTTTTGGTCATAGCTAAAATTCCATATGAAAATAATTAGTGGGATAACTAAATTACTTTAATACTGCACATTGGGACTTAGCAAAATTTTGTCCCAGGCTGATGTATACTTCACTTCCATGTATCAATGTTTTCTAAATTACTTTTTGGTTTTGTATGTTAGGGCCTCTTTTTCTTTGCCCAGAAAATTTTGGCTTTTTGTAACATGTCACATTTGGGAAGAATAGAGAACTAGGGAAAAGTTATAAATGAGAGCACATTAAGTTAAGAAGAAGATCTTGAGAGGAGCTAAGGAGTATGAGAAAGTGTGGTCAGAAAAGCTGGAGCATGAGGAAACTATGGAGTTGGAGAATCTTAGGAAATAATGATTCAAGAAGACAAAATGATAACCATGGAGAGTTGCTTCTTGGTAGCAGAAATGTGGACTAGAAAATAATCTGTTTTTCAATTAAAAGTCATCTGTGTTATAGTGGCTATACATCTTCTCACCTTTTAATTTTATAATTGAGTGATGAAGTGATGCATATAAAGCATTAGCCCAATGCCCTGCCACTTAGTATGTACTTCATAAGTATTATTACCACTTTCAGCTGTCATTGTTCACTTATTTCCTCAATCCAGAAAACTGAGTCATTGATTTTTCCCTTTCCTTCAACCCTCAAATTAAATCAGTCTCTAGGTCTCATTGATTATACCTCTAGATGTCTGAAAATAAGTCTTGTTGTGTTTATTCCTGCTATCTTGGCCTTTGCTCTCATGTGTAAACCTTTCTACATTCTTTTTCCTCTGGCTTTAAGGTCCTTTTTCACTTTGGCCTCAGTTTAGCTCAAGTAACACCCTTCAGAAAATCTTCCCTAATCATCTCAGGCAGAGTCAAGCTTTTTTCCACAGCTTTCTTTTAGTACCTAGTAGATAATCTCACTTAAGGCACTTAATTTGTAATTGTTTGCATGCTTGTCTTTTCGGAGTTAGCTTATAGCCATTAAAGGGTAGAGACACAAATAAATTTTTATTAGGTCCCGTACTGGTACCTGGGTACATGGCTGGTTTTCAGTAGTGGTATGTTGAATGATTTAATAAATGAAAATATTTAGATAAATGCTCAATGTGTGAATAAACATAGATAACTGGTGAGTTCAGTGATTTCTTTAATGGTTAGGAGTGGCCTTAGCATTTTAGAGAAGGCATTACATGGTAATGGTACAGAAACTATTTTGGAGGAACTTGTCCTTATGAGTTTCCAAGTTAGTCGGGAAAGGTATAAGGAGTTGCCCAAAAAAAGAGTCTGAGTCTAAATTACTTCTGTAACAGTTGTATGTTTTTAGGCATGACTTTTCAGGTTTACTTCCTGTTTTTCTTGATATAGCCATGTATGAAATTTATGAGTTAATTTCTAAAAGGTGCACTTGAGAGATTTAAAATTTAACTTTGTGTATATGTGAGTTTGGTTAGAAGTTATATTCACTTAATAGTTTAAGAAATAAATGGATAAGATCTAAATATCATAAATGCTACTTCCACCTAATTTAAGTAGACACCATATATAAGTGAAAGAAAGTAACCTCTTCAGTTTTTTTGTTTTCATCTCTTAGCACAGCAGTGGTGAACTGTCTCCTAGGTAATTTAGGACTGGACAACTAGCTGTGGGTACTAGTTATAATGGAATGTTTTTTTTGTTTGTTTGTTTTTTTACAGTTTAAACAGATAGGTAAGGAGAGCATGATTAAACAAAAGCTTATTGATAACTTGAAGGTTTCTGCAGAAAGAACCAGTACTTACATATATGCAATGCATAACTGCAAAAAATATATTGGAATATGTCACATTCCAAATGTGACCCACACATACAAGACTCCCTAAGGGTATCAGATTTCCTAAGGAATATTTAGCTATGGCTCATAGGTTTTCTGTGCACACATTTTGGAGAGAAAAATATATTGTACTTTTTCTATTATAGTAAAAATTTAACACGTAAAAATTTTCCGATTTTTCTTATTAATTGAAGATTATGATGACCCTCTGTGTTCCAGTCTTTTTAACTTAAACATTTTTCACAGTAATTTGCCTATATGCAAGGCCTTTGAGTGTATCATTCCAAACACTAATTTTCATTGCAAAGTAGACATATAGAAATATTCAAAAAATTAATGAAAATCTTTTTTTTTGATTTATGAAAGTAATACTTGTTTATAGTATCAGTCATAGAGAAGTTAATGATAGTTCTTCTTTTAGTGACTCATTGCTCCATCCTCACTCCCTCTTTCACTTTCATTGCTACTTTGTTAATAGTTAGAAATGTATCCTTTCAGTCTTTTCCTATGTATTAGATATTTTTTGTGTATATATATATATAAATATATACTATCTTCACATACGTATGTCATAATTTTTAAGTAGTATCAACCTATATATTGCCATTTGCCTTTTTCAGTTAATATGTCTTATATCTATCTGTGTTGGTATGTATTGGTCTGTCACATCTTTTATAATAGCTACAGAACATAGTGTCAAAGGGTAAGACCCACTATTCAGTATTCAAACCAAAAATCACAAAGCTGAGTTTATTACTTGCTTAAGTAAAGAGAGCTTTTCTGCTCAATTACAGTCTCCGAGTAGAGCCTACTGCTGATCTTACAGGGGTTTTGAGAAGTGCAAAGTTTAGGGATTGATGGATTTTTCACAGCTGTTGTGGGTTGGCATCAGCTGTGGAAGCATGAGTACTTGACTGACACTGTTATAGATCCGTTGGTATTCAGAAGTGTGTTTGTTGAAGGGAGTGTGTTCCCAGTTGGCTGGCTTTCAGAAGTAAGGGGCTGTTGCTGATAGGCTGCTTTGTAAAAAACATTGTCACTGAGGCAAATTGTTGTTTAAGTAGGTTCAGAGTTGGTTCTTGTTCCAAGAGCTGTAGGACTATAGAACTGTCGGGTATTGATTAAGCAATCTAAAACTGGTTCTGGTGACTATTTGTTACTATGACTGCAGAAAAATCCAGCTTTTGCTACTAGCGTATGAACTCCTTTTTACTCTTCGGGAGATCAAGGATTGTCCAGATCTCCTCCACTGTTGTTGATTCGTGAAGATGAGTTTTGATCTTTTTCTCCTTGAAAGTGAAGGCTGATTTTCAGTTCAGGTGCCTATAAGCATCTCTTACCCCTTTATCCAAAGGGAGAGTAATTTTTCTCACCCATTATCTGAGTCTTTCCCCTACTTATTTGAAATGTCGCCTTTATTTTCTGAATAACTTGCTCTATGTCATTGATCTGTGTGTAATTTCTTCTTTTAATAGCATCTTTATAGGATATTTTTCCATCTACTAGGGTGAATACCTCCCTGTTACTGGTTTTTATCAAAAACTATTATTTTCATGTATTTTCTCTTTCACATGAACTTTATAATGACCTTGCCAAGTTCCATCATGTTCACTTGGTTAATAGTGGCATCTATTGCTATCATAATGGTATGCTGGTTATGCAAAGGACTCCCAATGCTTTTAAAAAATAATTGTATATTAGTCATCTCATATTTTAGCTTTTTGTATGTTTGAAATTTTCCATAATATGAAATTAGAAATAAGAGTATAATAAACTCTGTGACCCACCACTCAGCTTCCATAACTCATAGCAAATGTTGTTTGTATCCTTGTCTACTCCTCCACATTATTTTGTAGCTGACTTCAGACATCATATTACTTCACTTGTGAATATTTCAGAATGTATTTCTGAAATATAAAGGCCTCCTTTTAAAAAGCAACCATAATACTATTATTATAACTGAAAAACTTAACTTATTAATACCCAGTGTTCACATTTCCCTTGTTCTCATAAGGTTATAGTTTGTTCAAAGCATACAGTAAGATTTACTAGGATTGGGAATAGGTAAGAGTAAGTTTTACAGACTTGCAGACATAGTAAACAATCCTATGGTTACCAGGGGAAAGGGGATGGGAAGGGATAAATTTGGGAATTTGAGATTTGCAAATGTTAGCCACTATGTATAACAATAGATCAAAAAAACAAATTTCTTCTGTATAGCACAGGGAACTATATTCAATATCTTGTAATAAACTTTAATGAAAATTAATATATGTATGTATATGCATGACTGGGACATTGTACTGTACACCAGAAATTGACACATTGTAACTGATTATACTTCAGGTTTTTTTTTTTTAACAACATAAAATGGATTTTTATTATAGGTTTTTTTTTACTGTGACTTGGTTATATGGGGAAAAAATGCTTCTGACAAGCAGTAAATGGAAATGAGGTTAAATCCTTGAGACCTATCTGAGATTATGCACATAAGTAGAAGAATACTTTTTTTTAACATTTTTATTGAGTAATAGTCATTTTACAATGTGTGAAATTCTAGTGTAGAGCATAATTTTTCAGTTATACATGAACATATATATTCATTGTCATGTCTTTTTTTCGCTATGAGGTACCACAAGATCTTTGTATATTTTTCCCTGTGCTATACAGTATAATCTTGTTTATCTGTTCTGCATTTTAAAAATCCCAGTCTGTCCCTTCCCACTTGGCAACCACAAGTTTGTATTCTATGAGTCTGCTTCTGTTTTGTCAATACTTCAATTTTAAAAAAAAAGAGTAAGTTTTATATTTTATTCAACTTAAAAAGATTTTTCCTCTTGTTGGAAAATATTTTAAAATTTATTAATGCTCCTGAGTGCAATAAGAATAGTTTAGTCTTTGATTTGATGATTTAAGATTATGTACCTTGGGATCCTTTTTTGAAGATTCTTTTAAGATTTGTATATAATCCTCACGATAATTGTCTAAGGTCAGTGTTTCTCACAATTTTACAAAAAAAGAAAGTGAACTCTAGATATTTAAATGATTTGCCTAAGGTCAGAGGGCTAGCAAAGAATGCCAGGGCTAAAACCTAGGGATGCTGATTACAGTATCCTCCCTTTTTTCCCCTTCTTTTAAAATGGTTACACAGTTCTGTGAATATAATTGAAATGATATAAAACATCTCATTTGAAATTTTACATGCAAGTTATATCTTGTAATTTACTTCATTTCATAGAATTTCAAAGAGAAAATAAAATTCAGTAATGACTTGAATTTTGTTTCCTGATATCACTATATTTGTGGAAAAGTGATATTAAATATATACTTGAGATAGATAATTATGGGTCAACATGTATATGAAAATAATATGCTTAAATTATTAATTAGATTCTAAAGATAAAGTAATAGTTGTAAAACTGCATAATCTCAGGGAAGCATTATAGCAGAATATTCCCCTTGATTTTAACTTCAGCTAAATTCTTTAGGATTGTAAACTCGATTGAAGGAGTTCTTACAACAACTTTAACTAGTCTTACCATGGGTATACCACCCAATGCTACCCTTTTCAGTTGTCATATAAGCATAATTTAGGCATGATAGTTTTAAAAATCAATCAAAAATAGTTTAAACTTGACTTGATTTTGGAGATGTTACTTTAAAAAATTGTGGATATAAGTAGTGTTCAAGGTACAGATTGTTAAAGATGAAAGCTCAAAATAAATAATTCAAAATGTTAGTAGATGCTTAGAGAAAATATAGAAGCCCACTTAACAGTACTAATTAGTAATTAATGTTTATTAATTATATTTAAGTAAAAAATCGTTAGGATCGGAAAAGCTCTTAGAAAACTGGATCCATAAGATTCAAGTTCTTTGGGAAGAATCTCACCAGTTTTTTCTAAAGCTGGTAGTGTTAAAAATCTAAAGACAGGTAACTAAAAGAGAGAAAACAAGGTGAAAAATGAGCAATCAGTAAAAGAGGCTTTTTATAACAGATTTCATGACATAACCCCAGCCTATTTTATTTGCAGTTTTAAAATAAAATTCTTGTATATATTTTTTTTCACTCAGCTTGTCTTATTTGTTATTGTCTTCTGATTTCTTCACACCAAATTTAGCACATCAGGGTGAAAGGATCTGTCTGTCTCACGTTGACACAGCTGTAGTCCACTGATAAAACACATTTGTTACATTCTTGTTGCCTACTTCCTTTCTAGTAATAGCTATCTCCTGAATTACTTATTGTTGGTTGGTATTTCCAAGTCAGAATAAGTATGTGACCAACAGGTAAATCTGGTCAATGAGAAATCAGAACAAATAAGAGCATCAATGAAAATGCTATCTCTTAGGACCACATCACATAAGTGGTTGTTTTAGATCTTCATCTGCTTTTACTCTTTTTTTTTAAATTTTATTTTTATTGAAGTGTAGTTGACTTACAATGTTAAGTTTCAAGTGTGCAGCAAAGTGATTCAATTATATGTATGTACACACACACATACACATGTATATTTTCAGATTCTTTTTCCATTATAGCACATTACAAGAAATTGAATATAGTTCCCTGTGCTATACAGTAGGTCCCTGTTTTTATATCGTTTTTTATGTCTTAGGCACTGTTCTAATGCATTTTACAATCATTAACTCATTTAATCCTCATACCAAGCCATTTAATGTGTACTATAAGCCTTATTTTACTGATGAAGAAACTGAGATACAAGTTAAGTAAAACTTACTTAAAATAACAGCTAACTATCACAATAAAAATGTTAAAGCAAACAAAACAGCTAACAAATGCAAGTCAGAATTCAAACCCAGGCAGTCTAATTTCTTGAATGGATGTTCTTAACTACTGCTCTTCCATGCTGTCTGTCATATCTGTGCAAATCATGTATTCTTTATAAATTTTCATGCTAGTTACTCTGCAAAGATTTCTTTTAATACCTTTGGTCGTCTAGGAAGACATTTTTTTGGGTACCTACAGATTTGACTAACAGACAATACTAAATTTTATTGATTATCTCTGTTTTTAGAAAGGATAAACTGATTTCCCATAGAAATGTGATAGAAGAGATTGTTTTCAAAGACCAGAGTCCCAACTTTTTATGGCAATTCTTACTGTCCAGATACATATTATATACCTATGTAATACTTACTAAAGCTTTCTAAGGCATATGCAGATTCTGGAGATGAAGCTGATTAAATGGTAAAGGTAGGAAACCTCTTCTAATTTATCTGTCGTTTATCCCATTCAGTTCATCTTTTACAGTGCTGCCCTAGAGTCATTTTTCTAAAATATACATCTTGCCATTACTTTTTTGATTTCATGTAGCTTCTCACTAAAGCACCTAAACTAGGCTTCAACATACCTTCATCCAGTCACGTCTTCTGTAGTTACCACTAAGCTCCCCTGTAGCTACTTGACCACTCCATAGCCTTAGTAACCTATTATTCTTTGCACCTGGTGCCTTCCTGCTCTTTCCTCAGCTTTTATCCCCCCAGGGAACTATTCAGGCAACACTCAGCCATAATATCAATACATTGTAGACACTCAGATGTTAAACCAATGAAGTCTTCCCTGTTTTTCCCCAGCCTAAATCACTACTATAACATATTATATGTGTAATAGTTTTATGAGTGATTCTTACTTTGCTGTACTGTAAGGGGGAGAAGGGTAATTATTACTTTAATTTATAGGTCCTCAGTACCCATCCTGGGACTTAGGAAATGGTTAATAAGATTTCAAAAAAATAATGGGAAAATGGACTTACTTACAATTACAGTTTTAATAAACAATTTTGGATTTTTTTTAACGCACGATGGTTTATATTAATTTTTTTTCTGCTACTGCTTCTTGGCCATTTAGAAACCAGCACATAATTTATTTAATGACTTCTTAGTTGTAGTTTTAGAATATCTAAATACTATCTTTTTTAGTCCCAAAGAATATTCGGGAATTTTCCTGACCTTTAGGTCCTAGGAATCTTCAGTCACAGAAAATGTTTAAGGTGGGAAGTAAAATCTGGACCTAGAGTGATCAAAAAAAATCTCTTCCCACATTGTTCGTCTCTCTTACAACAAAGATGTTTTCACTTGCATTACTTGTGAAGTAAGAAAGTTACACCCCCACACCCCATGTGTACCTTTCAAGCTTGTCCGCTGAGAGATTGTTCTGTAAAGGAAGCAGATAGATTTCTACATTTATTTTTGCTACTTGAATGCTTTTAATATAATGATTTTAACTCATTTAATTATCATTGCTTCTAATAAGTTTGAAGCATAAGATCAAGTTCAATATTTCAGCAGCACTGAGCACAAGTGATAATAACTGGTCCTGTTATATGGTGAACTATTCAATAATACGAATTTGGGTAAAATGTGATTGACAGTTGGCTCCTTGGTCTTACAATTAACCTCATAATAATGTGGCTCCACATTTTAAGCACTTGAAATTTTTGGACCCCAGTTAACTGCATTTTGGGAAGGCTTTACTGTATTTTAAAGCACCCCAGATCCAAAAAATAAACATTAAGTTCTGCTGTGTAATCTTTCCCAGAATTGTATTTATATAGACAGTTACAGGAAAATGGGTTACCTAGTATATCAGCTATCTTTCTTGTATTTGTATGCTAAAGATTTCTGGCCAAGATCCCTTAAGGCATTTATAGGAAAGTCTTATAAAAACTTGTTTTTGTGATACTTATAATTTGTGAGGCTTTCATATATAGATTATCGTGTATTTCATGTATTGCTTGAGGTATTTTATTGTTTATTATTCCAAAGTGCTGTATTACATTATTTTTTATTTCAGTTTCAGTTTCAGCTGTTCATTGCAAGTGTAAAGAAATAATTATTTTTGTGTATTGACATTGTATCCTGAAACCTTCCTAAACTCACGTATTAGTTCTAGGAGCTATTTTCTTAGATTCTTTGGGATTTTTTTACATCGACAACCATGTGATCTGTGAATAGAAGTAGTTTTAGTTCTAATCGGTCTGCCTTTTATTCCCTTTTCTTGCTTTATTGCTCTGGCTAAGAACTTAGTACAATGTTGAGTAAGAGTGGTAAGAGCAGACATCCTTATCTTATTCCCCAGCTAAGGCAAGGACACATTCAGTCTTTCACCATTAGGGATGATGTTAGTTAGAGGGTTTTGTAGATTACCTTTATCAGGTTAAAGGAATTCCCTCATATTCTTATTTTGCTGACATGTTTTTTTAAATCATGAATTGGATGTTTACTTTTTCATATGCTTTGTCTGTACCTGTTGAGATGATCCTGTGGTTTTTCTTGTTTAGTCTATTGAATTACACATATTTTATACAGTATAAAATCAATTACAATTTTAGAATGTTGAAACAACCTTGAATTTCTGTGAGAAACCCCACATGGTCATGATTGATTATCCTTTTAAGTATATTCCTGCATTCTATCGGTAAATATTTTGTCAAGGATTTTTGCATCTTTGTTCATAAGGGATATTGGTCTGTGATTTAGTTCCTTGTAATGTTTTTGTCTGGTTTTTATATCAGGGTGTTACTGGCCTCATAGAATGAATTGGGAAATATTTCCCCTTATATTCCATTTTCTAGAAGAGTTTGTTTTAGCACTGGTGTTCCTTAAATATTTGGTGGAATTTTTCATTGAAGCCAGTGGGCTCAGGAGATTTCTTTGTATAATGGTTTTTAAGTACAAATTCAGTTTCTTTAATAGATACAGGACCATTTGGGTTATATATTTCATCTTAAGTAACTTCGGTGCTTTTTTTTTTTTCAAATAATTTGTCTATTTCATAGAATTTGTTGAATTTTATGAGCATAAAGTTATTCCTAATAGTCCCTCATCATTATTTTAATATTGGTAGGATCTATAGTACTGTTCTCTGTTTCATTCCTATGTTGATATTTGTGTGTTTTCTTTTTTATCAGTCTGGCTACGGTTTACCAGTATTATTTTCAGAGATCCAGCTTCTGGTTTTACTGTTTTCTCTCTACAGTTTTCCCATTTTTACAGTTTCATTGATTCCTGCTTTTATCTTAATTCTGTTTCTTCTTGCTTTTGGTATAATTTCTTATTTTTAAAATTTTTCTTAAGCGGGCGTTTATACCATTGAACTGAGACCTTTCATCTTTTCTAAAACAAGCATTTAATGCTCAAAACTTACCCTGAGTACTGCTTTAGGTGTATGTCACAAATTTTCATATTTCTTTTTTTTATATTCAATTAAAATATTTTCTAATTGACTTTGTGGCTTCCTCTTTAAACCTGGGTTACTTATTCTGTTATTTAATTCCCAAATATCTGGGGATTTCCAGTTAACTTTCTGTTATTGATTTCTAGTTTGATTCTGTTTTGTTCTGAGGACAAACTTTGTATAATTTCAGTTATTTTGAATTTGTTCATGTTTTATGTCCCAGAATATCACGTATCTTGATGTGTGTTCCATGTCTATGAAAAGAATGTGCATGCTGCTGCTGTTGGGTGGTATGTTGACTTCTGTATAATCATTGATTTTCTGCCTACTTTTATTCTACTTTAGACTATTGAGATAGAAGTGATGATGTCTTCAACTGTAATCATGGGGTTTTCTATTTTTCTTTTCAGTGATACAGTTTTTCAGTTATTTTGTATTCTGAATCTCAGTTGTTAGGTGCATGCACATTTAGGGTTCTTAGATCTTTGTGAATTGACTCCCTTATCATTAGAAAATTGCTCTCTATCCCTGTTAAAATTCCTTATTTTAATGTGTAGTTTTTCTGATATTCATACAGCCCACTCCAGCTTTCTTCTCTCCTCTCCTCTTCCTACGTTTTTCTATGTTAAAAAATTTAATATAATTCACATATCATAAAAATTCACCCTTTAAAACTGTACAATTCAGTAGCTTTTAGTATATTCACAAGGTTGAAAACCATCACCATCATCTAATTCCAGTATATTTCATCATCCTGAAAAGAAGCTCCATACCCATTAGCATTCATGCTCCATTGTCCCCTACTACGCTGATACTCTTTTATTAGTCCAGGATAATACATTGCATTTAGTTGTCATGTCTTCTTAGTCTCCTCCAATATCTGAGGTTTCTCCATCTTTCTTTGTTTTTCATGACCTTGACAGTTTTGAAGAGAATCAGTCAGATATTTTATAACATGCCCTCCATTTGGATTTGTCTAATATTTTTGTCGTGCTTAGACTGGGTTATGGGGTTTGTGGTAAGAACACCGCAGAGATGAACTGTTCCTTTCTCACCACATCATTAACAGGGAGGTCATGATTTCATCATTACTTAGAATCAGTGATGTTAACCTTGATCACTTGGTTAAGGTGGTATTTGCCTGGTTTCTCCACTGTAAAGTTAGTGCTTCTTCTTTTCTATACTCTGTTCGTAGGAAGTGAGTCATTCAGTCCAGGCCACACTCACGGGGGAAGGGAATTAAACTCCACTTTATTAATGGGATATTTCTACACATATTATATGTAGTACTGCTGTAAAAAAGATTTGTCCCTTCTCCCCCAACATTTTTTTATTGAATAATTTATACAAATATGCACTCATATGTATTTATTTTATACTTTGGGTTATCATCCAGTACAGTGTATAAATTAATTTACTCTTTTGGCCAGTAGAGGCTCTTTCAGGTTGGCTCCTGTATTGTTGTTGTTGTTGTTTTCTTTGTTTTTATTTTTGTTTTTAACATATCTCCATCTTTTTTTCTTTTGCATTTCTTTACTTTAAGGCACTATAAGATGCTCCAGGCTCATCTTGTATTTTTCCTGCCTCAAATCTAGAATTAATATTTCTCCAAAGATCCCTGATTCCTTTTATTCGAAAATTTTGAAACCAGATCTGAGGAACTGGTTTTGCTTGTTGCTACTAGTATGTGATTATATTTGGGTTCTTGTCTTTTTTATTTTTATTTTTTAATGTGATTTTAATGCCACATATACAGTTCACTCATTTAAAGTGCACAAATCAATGGTTTCTAGTATATACATCAAGTTGCACAACCATCACCAAAATCAATTTTAGAACATTTTCCTTATCCCCAAAGCCCCATACTTTTTCATAGTTACCTCTGTTTCCTCTTAATTTATCCCCCAGCCCTAGGCAACCACTACTCTATTCTGGACATTTCATAAATATGTGGTCTTTTGTAACTTTCTTCTTTCATGTAGCTAGTGTTTTTGAGATTCATCCACATTGTAGCATGTATCAATACTTCATTCCTTTTTATTGCTAAATAATAGTGTCTAGATATGTGCCACCTTTTGTTTATCTATTCTTCAGTTGATTGACATTTGGGGTTCTGCATTTTGGCTATTCTGCTGTTGAACATTTGTGTACAAGTTCTTATATGAATGTAATGTTTTCATTTCTCTTGGATATACATCTGCTAGTGGACTTGCTGTGTTACATCATAAGTATGTTTATTCTTTCAAGGGACTGCTAGATTGTTTTTCAAAGTGGTTGTACCATTTTGTATCCCCTCTAACAATGTATAAAGCATTCTAATGTCACGGCACCCTGGCCAGCGTTTTATTTTCTCTTTCACTGTAGCCTTCCTAGTGGATGTGAGGTGTATCTCATTGTGCTTTCAGTATGCATTTCCCTAATGGCTCATGATCTTGAGCATCTCCTCATTTGCTTATTGGCCATTTGTTTATATTCTTTGTTTATATAGAAATTTCTATTTAGATACTTTTCCCATTTTAAACTTGAGTTATTTCTCTTTATTGTTGAGTTATGAACTTCTTTACATATTCTGTATACATGTCCCTTATCAGATAAATGATTTGCAGATATTTTCTGCCTTTCTGTGGATTGTCTTTCCATTTTCCTTGTGTGTTTTGTTCCATCTGGTATTCCTATTACATGTATCTTACACTTTTTGTAGTCCTTGGATCCCACAGTCCTTGGATATTCTGGTCCCCCCCCCCCAGTCTTTGTTCTCTTTGCTTTTCTATTTTTGGGAATTCTATTAATAATATCCTCTAGCTCAGGTTTTTTTTCCTCAGCTCTGCCCAGTCTTAATAAGCCTATTGAAGGCATTCTTTATTTCTGTTAGTGTTTTTATTGCTAGCATTTCTCTTTGGTTCTTTCTTAGCATTCCCATTTCTCTGCTTAGATTGCCAATCTTTTTGCATACTGTCTACTTTATTCATTAGAATCCTTAGAATATTAATCATAGTTGTTTTAAATTCCAGGTCTAATAATTCTAACATCCTTGCCATGTCTCGTTGTGATAATGGCTCTGTGTCTTCATTTGCAACTTTTCCTTTTGATATGCCTTGTAATTTTTTCTTAATAGCCAGATATAATGTACTGAGTAAAAGGAACTGCTGTAGATGCCTTAGTAATATGGTGATGAGAGGAAGGGGAAGTGTCCCGTACTCCTATGACTAAGTTTCAGTCTTTTAGCAAGGCTTTGACTCTGAACTCCTCACAAGAATTTCTTAGTTTTTTTCCCCTCTTAGGTGGGATTTTCGGGCTGGAATTGGGTATTCCTCTTTACCTATGTCAGTTAGGCTCTGATAATACCCTAGTAAGTTAGACTCTGATCAACTAGTTTCTCCTGAGGGCAGGCCTTGTTAAAAACAGAGTCCTGTGGAGTATTTGAAAGGATTTAACTCCATTCTTTTGAGTGTAAATATCCAGTTGTCTCAGCACAATTTCTTGAAAAAGCTCCCCCAACCCCGCACCATTGAATTGTCCTTATATTAATGCCAAACTGTCTTGATTACTATAGATTTGTAGTAAGTTGTGAAATTGGAAAGTGTGAGTTGTCTGTTGTTCTTTTTCAAGATTTGTTTTGGCTATTCTGGATCCCCTAAATTAGTATATGAATTTTAGTACCAGCTTTTCCATTTCTGTAAAGAAGGTAGCAAGGATTTTCATACAGTGGTATTGAATCTCTAGATCAGCTTGGGGAGGATTTCCATCTTAACAATATTAAGTCCTGCACCATATGAACATGTACTACTTCATTTATTTAAATCTTTAATTTTTTTTAACAGTGTTTTTTTACTATTTAGGGTGTAAAGTTTTGCACTTATTTTGCTAAATTTATTCCTAAGTGTTTTACCTCTTTTGGTGCTATAATAAATGGAATTTTCTTAGTTTCATTTTCAGTTTGTTCAGTGCTACCATATAGAAATGTAATTAATGCTGGTATATTGATCTTTTGTCTTGCAACTTTGTTGAATTTGTTATTCTAATAGAGTCAGTGGGTTCCTTCAAATTTTCTATATACAAAATCATATAATTTGCAAATAGATATAATTTTTCCTCTTCCTTTCCAACTAAGATGCCTTTTGTTTCATTTCATTTCCCAGTTGCTGCAGCTAGCATCTCCAGTATAATGTTGAATAGAAGTGGTGAGAGTGGACATCTTTGTCTTATTTCTGGAATTAGGGAGAAAGCATTCAGTCTTTTACCATTAGTGTGATGTTATGGTTTTAACAGATGCCCTTTATCAAATTGAGGAATTTCCTCTGTATTCATAGTTTTTTGGGTGTTTTCAGTCATGAAGGGGTGTTAAATTTTTGAGTTATTTTCTTAGCAGTTACCCTTGGGATTACAATCAATATCATATAATTATGTAGTTCAATTAATAACATCTTAATTTCAATAGTATATAAAATCTGCTCCTATATAACTCTGATCCCTCCCTTAGCTTTGATTTTTATTATACAAATTACTTCTTTGTATGTTTTGTGCCCATCAGTAGATTTATAATTATTATACTATATGTATCTTTTAAATCAGGAGGAAAAATTAATGGACAAAAATCCTTTATATTTACCCTATATTACTGTTTTTATGTGTGCTTTTTATGTTTTTTATGTACTATTTAGTGTCTTTTCACTTCAGCCTGAAGGCCTCCGTTTAGTATTTCTTGTAGGGCAAGTCTTGTCACAAGTTTTCAATTTTTGTTTATCTAGGGTGTCTTAAATTGCCTTCATTTTTGAGGAATAGTTTTGCTGGATATAGAATTCTTGACAGGTTTTTTTCTTTCAGCACTTTGAATGTCATTCCACTGCCTCTGTCTTTCTGGTTTCTGATGAGAAATCATCTGTCTTACTGAGATTCCTTTGTACTTGATAGAGTTTCTCTTACTGCTTTCAAGATTGTCTTTGGCTTTGAACAGTTTGATCATGATATATACATCATAGATCTGTATGAGGGCATGCCTTTAACACTTAGGTACTTGGAAACTCTGCCTTAACCTTCACTACCTGGTTGTGTAGATCCCTAAGTTCAGCCAGAGTTGCCAGTTTAGGGCCTTCTAATGACCTCTCATGACCTTCCCAGAGCATGCACATAGCCCAGGCACATTCACAGCCCTACACATTGACCTGGTCTTCTAGATTCTTAGAAATTTGTCAGATTTTCAAAACCCTGTGGACATCTCATATCTCAGCTTTTTCTGTTAGAAGTTTTGGTTTGTTATTTGCCCTAACAGGCACCTTTGAAGTTAGAGTTGCCTGTCATTGTTTTCAACAGCTACTCCCAGGAAAAATACTTTCACATTGGCCAAGCCCCAAATCAGGTAAAATACAGACAGCCTTTGCAACTATGGTCAACCAAGGCTGTCTGTATTTTACCCAAATCAAGTAAAATACAGACAACCTTTGCAACACCAGAAAGGTCAAATAATGAAAGTTCTTTGAGAATAAGGCTTCGAAGACATTTCAACCCATTCTGTGGCTGCTGGTCTTCATGTTGAATGTGAGCTTTTAGTTTTAAGGCTACCATGGCTCTGGAGAGAGGACTAGGGCAAGTTCAAACACCACAAAGTTTATGATTTTCTTTAATAGATGCTCCCTGAGTTCCTGCATGCCTTTGGTTATTTTCTAGATTTTGAAAAACTTGATTCTTAACAGTTTTTTGCTATTTTTGCATTGCTTTCATTGAAGACAGAATTTTTGAGGGGTTCTGACTCTGCCATTTTCACTGCTCTTCTTGGCTTACTTATTCTTAGCTTGTACTTTCATTCCCTTCCTTACTCTTTTACTGGTACTGTTAGATGAGTTCTTTTCTGGAGTTCTTCGTATTTGAAATATGGTATACTGCCAAGGACATTCACTATAGCAGTATTTACAGTAGTGGGAGAGTGAAAAACAACCCAAATGTCCCAAAATAAGGATAGTTTTTAAAAAATGATTCATCTATATATCCATATGATGGAATGTTATGCAGATACTAACAGTCACACATTTGGAAACTACTTTATGACAGCAAAAAATGTTTATGATATGATACAGATGGAAAAAACAGATTATAAAATACAGTGCTCAAATTTTTTAAAATAAGTTTTGTAAAGATGTAAGCATATGTATGCATCAAAAACTCTTGGAAGGAGCCATATCAAAATGGTAGCATTTATTATTTCTGGGTTAAATTGTGTTAGTTTAAAAAATTATCTTTGTTCTATATTATGTACAATAAGATTATATTAACTACTTTTTATTATAAAAATAAAATACAGCTGTTAATGTGACACATCTGTACATATTACTGCTTTTCACTCCTGTGTTCAATTAAAACTCATATAACTGTTGAGCTTTGATAATTTAACATAAACTTTTATAAATATTTGAAGAGATGTTATAAGAACATACTAATAATAACCCTGGCATTGGGGCTAACAAAATATATATGAGCTATTTTAATCCCCAGAGTCTACTGTATAGAAAGGAGTTTTGTTTCCCTGGGGTGTATTAGGGTGAATTGTTAGGCAGATGAATAACCTGTAGTCTCATTTATTAGCATTTTATTTTTTTTTCTTTTCAGGCGCATATTAAATTTCCTATTGACTACCCATATTCACCACCTACCTTCAGATTCTTGACCAAAATGTGGCATCCCAACATTTATGAGGTAAGAGATGTCTATTATGAACTTCTCTGAAGATTTATTTTTTAGATACTATCCTTTGTAAAGTTGCCTCTGTAGCTCAGTAGCTGTGATAGTTATGCTGTTGCCACAGAGTAGTCATTTTTAATTAGCAGTAGTTAAATTGTTCAAAAATTGGGGATAATTTTTTAATACCAATGTATATTATAGTTAATTTAAGGTTGAGGCTTTAAACCTTTGCTGCTTATTGCTAAGATTATAATGCATGTGTTAACGTTTTCAATTTTTAAATTTAGTAGATAGTCATACAAATTTCTTTGTGTACCTAGCCTCTAGCTTTACAGCAAAGCTCAGCTGTTGCTCTGATCAGAGATTCACCTTTTTGAGGGGAAGATTTATTCTGCTACATTTGTACTGGCCTCCCATAAGGAGGTGCTGTATAGTAGTTGAGAATCCCTTTTAAAATAAATTCAAGATAACTTTTTTTAAAATCTATTTTTATATATAGTGGCTAATATTTGTAAATCTCAAACTCCCAAATTTATCCGTTCCCACCCCCTTTCCCCGGTAACTGTAAGATTGTTTACTTACATAGCCTTTAAAGTGCTTATAGGTAAGTAAAGTACTTACTGTATGGTTCTGAATTTGGATCTCAGTCTGTATAAATTAGCACACTGGAGCAGCTTTGTCATTTTTCACAACCTGCTTTTTCTGTAAGTCATTTTCTTCATTTTTCTTTCCTCCTTAAAATAGGACAAACTGGGACTCAAAAGATCATAGGTCATTACACTTCCATAAGTAATCTCCATAATATTGTGTGTTTTTTGTTATCTTTAGTATTTGACATAATCATAATACAGATAATAAACAACAGTGAATATGTTATGCTGTTCTGTACATTAAAGTTATCTTATTGTAGGAGAGAGACTAGAGAAGTAAGTCACTGTTTCATGAGTTCAAACTGAGTTCAGTACACATAGAACTATTTTTGTGTTCCTGTCTATTTAATAATAAGAAAATTCCTGCCTTCAAAACTGAGATAAGAGAGTTTAGGTTCTTTCTTGCTGTCTAAACTAATTCACTTGAAAGCCATATACTTGCCTGTTTCCATCTCAGTTACCTAACTCTTAAACTGCTCTCAAAAAAGAAACATAAAAAACAGGATAAAGGATTCAAAGCTCTATTGGAAAAAAGTGTAGGTAGATAAACTCCCCTTTCCACTGCTTTTTCATCACTTAGGTAGGCTATTTAGTTCTGTCTCTTAAAATTTAGCATTGGATCATTATTTTAAAAAGTATTTTTCAAAAAAATATATTTTCCATAGTCATAATAAAAATTTTAGTAGTAAAATAATGCATGCATATCTTATACAGTTGTTTTCCATGCCATAAAAGTTTTGTTTTTTAAAAAAAAGTGTTGTCATAGTTAGGAAATTAAATTTGATGTAATCAGATGGGATCATAAGAGACTTCTCACATACGTTAGTTTACTTTGCTACTTTCAGGAAACAGTGTCAGAATTGAACTTTTTGAGGGCCTGTGTCAGTATTTGTGATTCTAGACATTAGGGCTCATGGCTCTTGGCTAAAATGATATTCCTGGAAGTTACTCTCTATTCACCCATCTGTGTTGTGGCCTATGTTAGAAACACAGTGAACCTTGATGTTAGATTAGTCACCATAATGTTTACTGCACAGCTATTTATAATAGAACTCGGCACGAAAAGGGAAAACAATGGCAACAACGACAGAATAAAAATACAAAAGGAAAAGCCTACTCAAATGCCAAAATATGTTGAATTTATGAAAGAGTTTTTGGTATATTAACTTAATAATCATTAAAAATAAATATAGTGAAGACTTTTTGGTAGAAAATAGTTTATAATGTTTTTAAAACTATAAGACCTTTGGTTACAGTTTTGTTAAATACATTCATAGACATATTACTGCAGCCCCACAAGTTATAAGTACTGCTTTTATATGAGTAAATTTAATTTAACATTTCTTTGATCATTGCCATGTTTGTGAAATTTGTGAATATCAAGGGGGAAGCCTGGAGAACAAAAGAAATTTAATATGAACTTGTCATCAATGAAACATACTGCATATTCTACTCTTTTCTGCTTCATAATATGTTAAGTGATCTCAGTAAGTTTCCTGGTTCTGTGTTACTGTGTGTTCAGAAATAGACAGCCAACTTAGGCCCATTTGCTTCACAAGTCATGTATTAAAATGAGGTTTTTAGTGGGGAGGGTATAGTTCAGTGGTAGAGTGCTTGCCTAGCATGCATACGGTCCTAGGTTCAATCCTCAGTACCTCCATTAAAAACAAATAAATAAATAAACCTAATCCATCCCCACCTCTCCCCACCCTACAAAATGAGCTTTTTGTACACACCCTCCTCACTACAAACTTCACTGCTATGGCAACTCAGAATCTCACTGCTCTTTGTGTGTATTTATTTTTAAAGCTTTTTGGTGATAGATTAGTTTTTAGAGTAGTTTTAGGTTCGGCACAAGATTGAATGGAAATTATACAGAAGTGTTTAATATTTAATGACCCTTTTAGTACTAGTGAATTGCAGATCATAGTATGAACCTTTCTTTTAAAAAATAATAAAAGATTTTGGATGATTTTTGAAGGAGTATACAAATTATTCTTCCTGTACAGTGTTTACAGATAAATGTCACCAGTGTAGTCATGAAATAAAAGTAACAGTGAGATGGTGTATTTTAGGATACTTGATAGCCAATAGGAAAATATTTTGCTGTTTTAATTAAGGTTCAAGTTCTGAAGTTATTCTTGATCCTAGACTCAGATGATTCTTAAGACTTTATACTAATCTCTATAGCCACCAACACTGTAAGGATGTACCAATCATTAGGGTGTGGTATTTTAATTAAAAATAAATCCTACTGTTTTATGCTTTTCCTAAAACATGCTGTCTTAACTTGGGTTGCCGTAACAAAATACTATAGATAAGGTGGCTTAAAACAACAGAAATTAATTTTCTTACAGATTGAGAAGCTATAAATACAATATCAAGGTGTCAGCATGGCCAATGTCTGGAAAGACTCTTCCTAGCTTATCTCTGTGTCTTCATGTGGCTTGAGAGGAAAGCAAGCATGCCCTAGCTCTCTGATGTCTCTTACAAGGTTTTAAAAAGGTTTTTGCCAAGTCTGCAGAACTATTGCTTTTGGGAATATAAAATTTAGGCTGCATGAATGGTGAATGAACCTAATTACATATAGTTTATGATCTTTGTAATTATTTACATGGAATAGGCCATTAGGAGTGAAATGGATGAAGAGCTCCACAATCAGCTCTTCAAAAACTGAAAGAACTCGATGTATCAAGAGGTCCTTTATGATAAAGCTGTAATTATAAATTGTATTTTAAAATTACACTGAAAAGGCCAGGTAAAAGCAAGGATACTATGTTGGTTGGGGTTCTCCAGAGAAACAGAACCAATAGGATATATAGAGGTACATATAAGAGGAGATTTATTGTAGGAACTGGTTCACATGGTTATAAAGTTTGATAAATCCCACAGTCTGCCTTTTGTAAACTATGGAGCCAGGAAAGCTGGAATTAAATCCATTTGAGTCCAAAGGCCTGAGAACTGGGGGAGCTTCTGATGTGAGTCCTGGAGTCCTGAGGCTGAAGAATCAAGAGCTCAGATCTACTAGCCCAAGAAGAGAGAGAATCTGTCCTTCCTCTACCTTTTTGTTCTGTTCAGGCCCCCTTAGAGGATTAGATGTCTGTCACATCATCATGGTGAGGGTGAAACTTCTTTACTCTCTACTGATTGAAATACTAATCTCTTCCAGAAACACCTTCACAGACACACTCAGAAATAAGGTTTAACTTATAGCCCAATCAAGTTGACACATAAAATTAACCATCACAGATACCTCTCTTTTTTCTACCATTCCTCCCTTGCCATCCACATCAGGGTTCTTCTATCCTCCATGTACATCGTTATGTCCTCAGTGGGTGTAATTTGACTGGAACTACATTTGAATCCTTGAAATGGCAAGGTGTTTATAATAAGGGTTTATTCCCTTCTTAGTTGATAACAGTAAAATTATATTTAGAGAGAAAAACAGTGATATCTTAGCTGGTTCTGCTCCACCTCCTTTGATCATTTAACACACTTTTTTCTCTTTAATTGTTATTCTTTTCTCTGTTTAGTGGGATTATCTCAGAGAGTTTCTGTGGTATTTCTGTAATTTCTCTGAGAATTTATTTTAATGGTTATTCCACCCAGGAATCAAATAATGAAGCCAAAGAAATACATTAGAATTGATTACAAAGTTGTGATATTACATTCTCTGATGATCTTTCAAGACTAGGACAAACTGCTTAAGTTCATTATTCTTAAACTCATTTCAGATAAATTTTAAATGTGAAGTTTTTAAATTCTAAAAAATTTAGAATGGATTTTATTAAAATGCCTTGATTTCAATATCTATGTTATAAATGTACTAGAAATATTAAGTTGAAACCTATTTATTTTTAAAATTATTTTGCAATAATTATGAACTTGAGTTTCAAAGCTAGTACAGAAAATTCTCATACACCTTTTACTTATGTTCCTCTAACACTAATATCTTACAGAACCATGGTATCTTCATCAAAACTAAGAAATTAACTTTGGTACAGTACTGTTAAGTAAACTACAGACTTTATTTGGAATAAAATGTGGCATGGGGAACTTAAAACATGTAGTACTTGTCCTTAGCTGCTGTGTATTCCTTTAGGTGAAACAAACTCTATTTCTGTATTGTGTTATTAAATCACTGGAAACAACATGCTTGTACTGTATGATCTTTATATATATATATATATATATAAAGATATATCTTTATATATATATGTGTGTGTGAGTGTGTATGTGTATATATATGTGTGTGTGTATATATATATAAAACATTTTTTATTGAGTTATAGTCATTTTACAATGTTGTATCAACTGTACTGTATGATCTTAATTCACATAAAGGTACTGAGTGCTCTGTTAAAATTTTGTTATATTATCAACATTTATTGTGTTTATTTTTTTAAATGTGCATTTGATGAACATTTAAGATGTACATAATTTTACTCAGTGGTCTTTAAGTAGGGACCTGAATAAAACATTTCTCTAGTTTAGAGTCTTCAAATGAATGAATGCTTTCTTATCAGCTAATCAGAAATGTGTTAACCTAATATATTTTATTTTCTTTAGCTACTAGAATAAATTGTCAAGTAACTTCTCTTTGGTACCTTATAAAATATGTTTTCTTTTAATTGTCTTTATCATTAAAACAGATCATTATTAATTGACTTATATTCTTTATTTCTAAAATATTAGAGAAAAGATTTGTGGCAGAATGTTCCTGTAGAAATTCTAAAGTCTGTACATGAGTTTCATCTTAGTTTATATGAACTAAATGAATAAGATAGAAAGTCAACAGAAACCAGACTTTGACTCTGATTTAGTGTTGAAAGTTTTCTAGCAAATGTAATTTAGTATTACACATTATTAACGGTTTGAACCCTATCTTGTGTTTGTTTAGATTTAGATTTTGCTTTTTTCTTTATTTTTTTCTTTTAAAAAATTAAAATTAGGATATCAGTTTGCTCTGTGAGGATATATACACCTTAAGAATTTAACTACAGGTATGTTAGCCATCATTTAGAACGTGCTAAGCTCTGGTTTAGAAATAATTTGTGACAGGATTCTGTGTATATTTACGTAATTATATTCGTGGATTTGCAGATATTATGCATTGTCTCTAATTTTAAGGCATAAGAAGGAGGCTTCTCTAGCCAGTGATATTCCCAGAATTGGCAGCTTATCACAATCATGTACAGCAGTTAGAGGTGAAATTCACAAACATAAAACTAACCATTAAAGTGAAAACAATTCATGACATTTGATTCACAGTGTTGTGCATCTAACACCTCTATTTTTAAGGCATTTCTTCCATCACTCCAGTGTAAAACTCCTTACCAATTAAGCAGTTTCTCCATTCCCAGTTCCCCCATGTCTCTGACAGCCATCAATCAGCTTTCTGTCTTTATGTACTTATCTCTCCTGGATATTTCATATCAATGGAATTATACAATATGTGACCTTTTCTGTCTGGATTTCACTTAGCAATAATGTTTTGGAGGTTCATCCATGTTGTAGCATGTATCAATACTTCATTCCTCTTTGTGGCTGAATAGTATTCCATCATATGGATATATCACAGTTTATCCATTTATGAGCATTTAGTCTGTATCCACCTTTTGAATATGTGAATAGTGCTGCTGTAACCATGTGTATACAAGTATTTGCTTAAGTACTTTTTTTCACTTCTTTTGGTTGTATACCTAGGAGTGGAATTGCAAGAGTCAAATTGTAATTGTTTTACTTTTTGAGGAACTGCCAAACTGTTTTGCGGCAGCAATATATGAGGGTTCCATTTTCACCAACAGTTATTTTCCATTTTTGTTTTAATTGTAGCTGTCCTAAGGGAATAGGAAGTGATAACTTATTGTCATTTTGATTTGCATTTACCTAATAACTAATGATGTTGAGCATCCTTTCATGTGCTTATTGGCCATTTAATAAATTTTCTTTGAAGTAATGTCTGTTCAAGTCCTTTGCCCATTTTTTAACTGATTGCTTTGCCTTTGAATCATAGAAGTTCCTTTTATATTATAGACATTAAATTCTTATCAGATATGATTTGCAGATATTCCATATTTATAGATTATTTTTTTCACTTTCTTGATACTTTCCTTTGCACAAAAGTTTTTCATTTTGATGAAGTCTAATTTATTCTAGGTTTTTTTGTTTGTTTGTTGCTCATGCTTTTGGTGTCATACCTGAAAATCCATCGCCAAATCCAA
The DNA here is from genome assembly GCF_036321535.1 of Camelus dromedarius. Lineage (NCBI taxonomy): Eukaryota > Metazoa > Chordata > Mammalia > Artiodactyla > Camelidae > Camelus > Camelus dromedarius. The sequence continues at coordinate 7,527,564 of NC_087445.1, read as the reverse complement.
GGTCGTGAAGATTTACCCCTGTGTGTGTTTGTGTGATTTTTTTTTTTTTTAAGAGTTCATGATTTTAGCTCTTAGATTCTTTTTCATTTTGAGTTAATTTTATGTATGGTATGAGAGCAGAGTTCAATTTTGTCCTTTTGTTTTTGGAAATCCAGTTGTCCCAACATCATTTGCTAAAGAGACTGTTCTTTCCCCCATTGAATGGACTATGGTAAGTCCATCTTGTCAAAAATCAGTTGGCTGTGGATGTATGAGTCTGTTCATGGACTCTCATTTCTATTTCCTTGGTCCATGTGTCTGTCATTATACCAATTCTAAACTGTCCTGTTGACTAGCTTTATATAAAGTTTTGAAATCAGGAAGTAGAAATCCTTCAGCTTTATTATTCTTTTCCAAGATTGCTTTGGCTATTGTGGGTCCCTTAAGTTTCCATATAAATTTTAGGAACAATTTGTCAGTTTCTGAAAAAAGGAAAGCTAGGATTTTGTTGGGGATTACACTGAATCTATAGATCAAATTGGGAAATTTGCCAGTGTTAAATCTTCTACCCATGAACACAGGCTGTTTTTTTATTTATTTAGGTCTTTAATTTCTTTGAGCAATGTTGTAGTTTTCTGTGTTCAGGACTTTCATCTCCTTGGGTAGATTTACTCTTAGGTGTTTTATTCTTTAGAGAGCATTGTTAAGTAGAATTGTTTAATATGTTTTTTAGGTTATTCATTGGTAGTGAATCAAAAACTAATTTTGGAATATTTGTCTTGTATCATGCATCTTTGCTAAATTTGTTAGCTCTAGTAGTGTTCTTGTGAATTCTTTGGAATTTTCCTTGACAGTTGCAAATGGAAATACATTTACTTCTTCCTTTTCAATTTGTACGCCTTTTTGTATTTCTTTGTTTTCTCTAAGTGCTCCGTCTAGAACTTCCAGGACAATGGTAAATAGCAGTGGTGAAAATGGGTACCATAGTCTTGATCCTGATCTTAGGAGGAAAGCTTTCACCATTGAGTATTATGTTAGCTGTGTTTTTTTTGTTGTTGTTGTTGTTTTTAATAAATGCCCTTTGCAATTTTAAGATAGCTACCTTCTATTTGTAGTTTTCTGAGTGTTTCTACTATGAAAAATACTGGATCTTGTCAAATGCTTTGCATCAGTTCAGATGCCCATCTTTTAATGTCATTTCTAAGTACAAATCTGTCATTTCACAATACAATTTTACTTATATTAAACTGTGAACAAAGTATCATGCTCCTCTGGCCTCGGGCTGTATTTTTCATTCAAACTGGGCTCTTGACTGCTGTGGTAGGTAGGTAGTTATGCTGGGTCCCTCAGAGATGTCGACGTCCTAGTCCCTGGAACCTGTGATATGTTAGGTAACGTGTTAAAGAGGAATTAAAGAGGAATATAAATTGCTTATGAGATGACCTTAAACTAGGATTCTTCTGGATTACCCAGGTAGGCCCAGTGTAACTACAAGAGTCCTTTAAAGTAGAAGAGGATAGGCGGAAAATGAGAGTGAGAAAGAGATGTGCCTTTGGAAGAAAAGCTCAGAGAAATCCAACATTGCTTGCTTTGAGAATTAGAGGAAGGGGGCCAAGAAAAAGGAATGCGGGTGGCCTTTAGAAGCCAGAAAGGGCAAGAAAAGGGATTCTTAGAGTCTTCAGGAAGGAATGCATTGCTTCCCACACAATGACTTTAGCTCTGTGGAGAGCAATGTCAGACTTAGACCTGCAAAACTGTGAAATAATAAATTTGTGTTTTTTAAGCCAAGTTTGTAGTAATTTGTAATAATACAAAATAAATGTAACTACCCAAACATGTTTTATCTACTATTTATGATGTTGGTTTATTCCTTCAGGCAAACTCATGTCTAAATTTCCCTTATGTTATTAAAATTGTACTTATTATTGAAAGCCCATCTCAGAGCTTCCTCAGTCATTAAGCCTTATTTTTGTTTTTGTTTTTGTTTTCCCCTACATCAATCACCTCCCAGGTATCTTCTCTAAATATACATAGCTTCTCTCCTTGTTTCTGTGGTGCTTTTTTTTAACTTCCTCGTGGCATTTAACAATGATACAGTTTTAGAATATAGTATTTGGTATTGATTTTATTAAAAATTTTATTCTCCTTTTAAAAATGTTCTGTTATCTTGAGTGTGTGTGTGGATATATCTGAATTTGGATTTATATGTAAAATTTTTACGCTTTATATAGTTCTAAGTTTTAAAGAATTTGAATCTTTTATTTTCTTTTAGAGCAAAAGATAGATGACTATATCTTAATTTATGTTGTTTATTCTGTTAACAATCTGTATTGCATATGGTAGACGATCCTTATGTGTTTGACTTAAAAGTTAATGTACTTGTGGATTAAGTCCTATAATTTAAATTTATGAACCAAAATATTTTAATTTTAGTGGTAAATTGTTCTGTCTGAGGAAGTTCTCATTAAGTTGTTTATGTGTTTTACTTTATATAAACTAGTTATTGAAACCAGTGATTGATTTTAAAGGTGATTATAGCATCTCTCTAGACAGATTTTAAACAAGGTCAGATTTTTTTTGTTTCTCTTAATGTACCTTAGGTACAGATGTGTGAAAATAAAGAGAAATATTTAGTTGCTTCTTGGGACTGTTAAAACATGATTTATCAAATTTGTCTTTTTTCAATTTTTAAATGATTTTTTTTTTTAAGAAAGGTGGTACTACACAGTGGTTTTTTAAACTAAGAATTGTGTCTTGGAGATTGGTCAGAGTGAATATTTGTAATATTAAAAATGTCTTAATTCTTCATTATTATTGATTCCAAACATGAAGAAAAAGCAGAATTGTTTACTCCCCTAATGATAAGAAAATAAGTTTTCTAAAAATAAAAAAAAAACTTTAGCACAACTGACATTTTTTTAATATTACATTTTTGAGTGTTTACTGAATGTGATATTTGTGTCTTGTAGAATGGAGATGTATGCATATCAATTCTTCATCCGCCTGTAGATGACCCACAGAGTGGAGAATTACCCTCTGAAAGGTGGAATCCTACTCAAAATGTCAGGTAAGGAATTAATTACATAAGGAATAATCTGGTTTTTAGGTGGCTCTTAAGATTGGATATTAGATACTGTCTTTTGACAAGTACAGAAGAATCCTTTCTGTAGTTGGCTGTTTTGTCCTCTTCTAGATCTTTAGGTAGCATGTACGCATCATTTTGAAGAGCTGTGTTTACGGGTAATGATGCATATTGTTAATCATTTCTCTGTGTTCACCTTGGAAGGACTTTTCTAGTCTGAATTCTTCCTCTTATGTTACCTAAGTTCCACCCTGCTGCTTTGGATTTCATGACTTCCATGTTAGGATTGGTTGCCTCCTTATGCTAGGATTCTTAAGTCTTCATCTTTAAAAACTAAAATTTGACCTTAAGTAATACTTTTAAAAGAACTTTTATTATCTGACTTTTTTTCTTTGTTTTGGATAAATGTGGATTTTTTTCTTATGATTTGGAAGACATACATTTCTTGTAATTTCCTTTGATTATCCAACTAGATTGATCTGTTAAACTCTCTGTCTAGATGGATGGATATTTAATCATTTTCTTTAGTGATGTTCTGTATGTGTGGGAGTTGGTCACATAACCCTTACAAGAATTTTTAAAACTATGTAGACTGTTGCATGTTTTTAAGTGCAGTTTTTTACATCACAAAATTAAATAAAGAATTCATTTTTTTCTCCTTGCATTCGCATTTCCATTGTACTCTCCCTACTGAGTTTTATTCTAATACTTGAAATGTTTGTTTGATAGCCTTATTTATATTTTTATGCAACAAAAATCTGTATTGACAATAAGGCTCTAGTTAAACTTATTTCTATATTCAATTATTTTATTAATGTATTGTTGATTAAAAACAAGTATATTACACTTTGAATGTGCTTTTATTTTTTACAGTTAATAATTATTAGAAATGCATTTTTAGCCTGATAATTTGTTTTCAGTTAATTTCTGCATCCATGAATAATTATATTGCTAGAATGAGGCAGAATACAGCTTTACTTTTATATACATACATATATGTATGAATAATATACATTATATATACTTTGTATATATCTATATACATGTGCATATGTGTGTGTGTGATAGATAGATAGTAGGTGCAGTGATTAAGAAACCTTATTTACATGTGATGATAGTGGAATAAAAATTTTAGGGCAGTGGAACTAAAACGTTTTAATTCCTTTGGAATTATTTGGCAAAAATCATGTAGTAGTGAGGAGGATATAGCTCAGTAGCTCAGTGGTAGAGCGTGTGCTTAGCATGCATGAAGTCCTGGGTTCAATCCCCAGTGCCTCCCATTAAAATAAATCAATCAATCTACCACCCTAGCCCCCTCCAAATCATGTAGTAATCTGTTGTGAATCGGTTTGTTTGTTTGTTTTTTTATGTTTTATGGAGATACACAATTCTCCCATTTTAAATATATGGTTCACTTTTTTAAAAAATATTTTTAATATTTTATTTTTTTTTTAATATTCTCAGAGTTGTACAACCATCACCACAATCAATTTGAGAAGATTTTGATCACCCCTAAAGAAACTCATACCTATAAGCGTTTGTACTCCATTACCCCTCAACTCTATACCCACCCCTCCACCCATATCCCTAAGAAATCCAGTCTACTTTCTATTTGGATTTACCTCTTCTGAACATTTCATATGAATGGTATCATAACCATATGTACTATTTTGTGACTGGCTTCTTTAATTTCGCAAGTTTTCAAGGTTTATCCTTGTAGCATGTATGAGAACTTCATTCCTTTTTATGGCTGAATAATATTTGAATGCTTATACTACACCTTGTTCATCAGTTGATGGAAATTTGGGTTTCTACTTTTTGCTATTATCAACAATGCTAAACATTGTGTACAAGTTTTTTTATGTACATATTTTTTCATTTTCTTGGATATATACCTGGGAATGGAGTTGAATGGTTCATATGGTAATTCAGTGTTTACCTTTTTGAGGAACTGCCAGACTGTTTTCCAATGTGGCTGCACTAAATAGTACATTTCCACCAGCAGCATGTGAGAATTCAGTTTCTCTACACCTTTGTTATTGTCCTTTTATTATAGTCATCCCATTGGGTGGACATGGTTATCTCATTGTAATTTGTCCTCATTGTGTTTTTTAAAAAATAACTTTAAAAATTTAGAACAGTTTCAGAGTTTCAGAAAAATTGTGAAGAAGGTACAGATAGTTCCCAAATACCCAGCATTTGCCAGTTTTCTTTATTACTAACATCTAATGTTAGTATGGTTCACTTATTACAATTAGTAAGCCAGTACTAATATATTATTATTAACTAAAGTCCATACTCTTTCATATTTCCTTAGTTTTTACCTAATGTCATTTTTCTGCTCCACCCAGTACCCCCATGCATGGTAGGTTCACATTATGTTTAATAGGCATTTCGTCTTCGGCAACTGTGTTTCTTGGGCTTTCCATATTTTTTGATGATGTTGATCCAGTATTTGTAGAATGTCTCCCAATTGGGATTTAAAAAATTTTTTTTTAAGATTCTCTGATTATTACACTGGGATATTGAGTATTGGTGAGGAAGACTACGGAGAAGGTTAAGTATGTTTTTATCATGTTTATATCCAAGGACATACTGTCAACACAACTTGCCACTCTTGATGTTAACATTCATCAGTGGGCTGTGAAACTCTTGTTTTTAGGGTTTCTCCACTGGAAAGTTCCTCTTTGCCCCCTTTCCATTCTGTATTCTTTAGAAGGAAGGAAGTCGTATGTGTAGCCCACACTAAGGAGTGGGGAATTATACCTCCTTGAGGCTGAGGAGACTGTATAAATTATTTCAAATTCTTCTGCACAGGAGATTAATCTGTTCTCCCCCATTTATTAATTCAGTCATTGTTGTTAATCATTTTTAATGATCTGGAAGCTAGTAACTATTAGAGTCTCCACTTTTGTCAAAAGCAAATAATTGGAAGCTTCCTGATATGCACAAGGATTTCTTAGCCATTTCTTACCAAGTTATGTATTTGCTTCTGACTTTCTAAGAAGTGTATACCAAAAAGTCCACTCAAGACATATTAAATGACTGTGGTTATGCTGGTTACTTACTCCTTTATGTACTTTGTTCAATCTAGTATACTTAGAAAGGGTTGAGACAATAGATATATTTTGGATTTCAGTACATCTTGTCAGTATATATTTTTTATCAGAAGAAAATGACTCCCCTTTTTAATTCAAATAAATGTGTTAATACACATTACCTTGGCAAACATCATGCCTCTGAATTCTAATTCTCAGATAAATCAGGCATACACAGAGACTTGCCATAAATTTATTATGTCTTTGAAGTAAGGAGTCACCACATAGTCACTATGCTTTCTGCTTTACTTTAATGGGACTCTTCCCTCAAGGATGATACATTTCTTAATAGTCAGAAATAGAATTAGTTCATTTTCATGAAAATATACTTCCAGCAGTTCCAGTCTATACATATCTGAATTTATTATACTCTACCATATAGCAAAACACTCCTTTTTAAAATGTCACTTTATGCTTTTAACAAAACTATTTATGAGAAAGGAAAATGGTCAACTGTTTGTAAGTTTCTCTTTGTTTTGTAGTTGTGATGTTTCATCATCACTGGGCAGTGCAGCATAGGAATATCTGGAATGTGTAGGAGGTATGCATTTCTTGTAAAGGGCAATTGTGAAAAGGGAAGCTGGAAGGGAGAACTGATATGATACTTCGTATACCTCCAGGGGCATGAATATTTTAGTTTTAAGACCATTGCTTTACACAGAATCTTTTATGATCATTAGCAAAATTAGACTACTACTTCAACCCCTCATATCCCTACATCACACAATAGTAGCTGATTATTTGTACCTTTAACTTTATACATACCTATTAACTTGATTTTTCAGAATCAAATAATATACTATCACTTGGATATAAAAGAAGGGAAAGTCAATATACTTACTCTGCTTCCCATCTTCTCTCTCCCCCTTTTCCTTCTGACATTATTTCTTTATCGTTAGGGTTATGAAAATTTCTAATCTACACCATTTTGTAACATAATCCCAATTTTTAAAATGCTTAAGTTATTAAATGAATTCAGTTTGCTGCCCAGTGTCTTACTTTGTTTGATCCATTAATTGACCGAAATTTGTCCATTAGTAATTTCTCGAGGAATTGCTCCTAGGAGCCATATAATGTTCCCTGAATTTTTACATGTTCAAAATGTGTGCTTGTGTGTATGGAAATGTGTATGCCATTAGACTTCAGATGACAGTTTTAACTAGGCATAAGATTTCAGGATCATGCTTTCTTTCCTTGAATTTGTGGGCACTACTCTGCTATTTATTGTTGCTATAGAAAAGCTTGGCTACCCTTTTTCTCATCTCTTCCACCCTATACAATTGTTTAAGAGGCTGGCATGCTTTCAAACGACACACATTATTTTATCAGTATAGTCAAAGTGACAATATATAGAAAAGATTTTAAATACTTCAGAAGATTTGTTGAAACATTGACTAAAAATGCAGAGTTGTTCTTTAAGTATGACTTTGGTCCTTGTTTTTCAGGGCTAGTAATAACCCTAGACTAGAAGAAGTGGTAGCTCTAAGGTGTTAAGTGATTCCTGGTTTTGGAGGTTGAGTGTTGAGTCATACGCTTACCACCCCACCACCCCACCACCCCACCTACCCTTTGAGAAGACAAGCCTCTCCTTTCTTCAGAAACAGAGCCCCAAATAAGGTTTTTCTCGTTGCGTTCTTTTGCTGCCTAGATGGATAATCTATTGTCATTACCCATGGAAATTCAGATTTTTGCCTTTACTCCTGTGTACACACTACACACAGGCTGTATTTTCCTTGTCCCGGTCTAAAATATTAAGAACATTTTTTCTTTTAAGAAAGGCCTTGGGGATGGGTATAGCTTGGTGGCAGAGTGCATGCTCGTGTTCACAAGGTTCTGGGTTCAATCCGCAGTGGCTTGTTACCCAGAGGGTAGGGGTTGCAGGGGAGAAAAAGGCCTGTTTCTCATTTAATCCAGTCCATTGAGGGCAGGGAACTCCTTTCATACTAATCTGCCCTCTAAAACTACCTTTGCCACTTTGGGTGCCAACATTATTATTTTTTTTTTTCTCTCTGGGGCCTCAGGTCACTTGAGCCCCAATTTAGAAGCATTCCCTGGACTTCACTTCAGGAATTGCCTTCCTTGCTTTTATGCTTTTTTGTTTAGAGGCGTCACATTGTTTTCAGATTGCTCCTTTGATCATCCATGGCACTAAAGGTATTTGCATTGGAAATCATTAGTTACCTTCTCAGACCCTTTTTCTCTTTTCTTTTCTTCTTTTTTTTTTTTTTTTTTAGTAAAGACAGATACATACTACATAGAATGTAGGCTGTTTTAAAGGGCGAGAGAAAGGCCACAAGGAATGGGGATTGGTTTAAGTAGAAGTAGATACACACTCCACAGACAGAGTGCGGTCTGTCTCTGAAGACCTTTTTGTTTCTTAGTTCCATGTAATCATCACATGGTCCTTCAATGTGTTAATCTTGGAGTGGGAGAGTAAATGGAGAGTTTTGGTGTTTGTGAATTTCTAAGGGACGTAGAGTGTTTTGTATGCTTTGTGGAACCTCATCTGCCTTGGATACCTGGTGGTGCCCAGAACTCTGAAAAGTCAGGAGAGCACAACCTGATGTGAAATACTTTACCCTTTCCCATTTGTTTCTGTTATTCTTAAGGTGGTAAATTGTACATACTTCTCACAGGTCATTTATGGCACTGAAATATCAAGAGGCAAGATATGAAGTCCCTTTGCTGCTGAGTTGTCCAGAGTCAGCAGAGTTCTACACTCCATCCATATCCAGTCTATGGCTGTAGCAAGACAGCAGTGGAGATGCTATAAGGTTCAGTTTGGCCTGTTGTAGAGTCTTGACTGCTGCATGGCATTGTTATCTGAAAGTGGTTCCATATTCACATGTGTTTGGACTTCTCCATGTCCACCTGCACTGGTCTTTTCCATTTAGCACCCCAGTGAACATATTCAGAAAATAAAGTTGTACATAGAAGGCTTTTGTAACCTGAAGAAGAGTAAGGCATCTCACTTACCTTTGAAAGCCTAAGTCAATTTATATAACAAGACCCAGTGAGTAGTGAGAGTTCGCCAAATGGGAAGGCAAGAAAAACATGCTATGCTAAAATTGTAGGGATCCCAGAGCATCAGCCAACTAGTGTCCACTGAAGGTGCAGTAGTTCTCTTCCTCTTAGAGGAAGCCAGCAAAGTTTCTGGAAGAAGAGATCCACAGTCCTATTCTCAGATGTCCAAGATTAAGTTTAGGGGATGAGAGTTCCTTATGGAATTGGAAGGTTTTAAGGAGTAGGCATTAATCAGCAAAGAATGAAGTTGGGAGGGTAGGGGGTAGGGACCCCTGATGCTGCCATATGTATGTGATTAGGAGCACCACTCCATGCCTCTTCTTGCTGGTTGGAAGAAGCAAAATGTGCTTTTTCCAGAACCAAGTGGGAAGCTTTGGGGGGATCTCTCAGACCTTGCAATAGAATTCAAAAGTGTTTTTCCTGAGGCACCACCCCAAAACTACCTACCATACCTCCTGCAGGCCCTTTGATACGAAAGTGGTCTTTGGCAGAGATTTGTTTTCCTGTGAAGGATAGATAATAGTATGTTCCTTGGCACTGTGAAGATACAGCGTGGGACCAGATTTATGGACCCACTCTCTAGAGGCCCCTGCTTCGTGTGAAAGGGTCCCAAGAGTAGGGTAGGAAGTTCTTCTGTCTGGTCTTCTCTACAACCCACTGAAAGGGCAGGGAGCTAGGGACTGCACTGTTGGGTGGCAAAGTCAAAGGAGAACGGCTATAGCTGTACTGTTCCTAGGGTGCCTGTAAAACCCCATTCTGGTCCAGGACAGTTTTATTTGCTCCCTTGATGTTTGCATATTGGGTTCCATTGCATTCAAATTGCCAATTTCATTCTGTGCAAATGATACATATTTTGTGTATTTTTTAAATTTCCATTTTAAACTAAAATGTTCTGATTTTGTGATTTTGTGTATTTTCATCTGGGACCCTCATTCCTACTATGTGTTTCGGGGACTGCACAGCAGAACTATTGTATTTGTTGGTTTTTTAACAGCATAAAGAAAAACTATTTATAATATGTGACCATTAAGCTATGACATTTTATTTTTCCAGTCATAACAGACTTCTTTGCCATGATATCCTTTTTAAATTCCTCTCCCATGTTGAAACATAATGAGGACTGAATTTTAACTGGGTCATCTTCTGGTGTTACTGTTCCATCTTTTGAAATAGTGTAAATAAGATTAAAAGAACCCTTCTAGGTCAGGCACTGAGCTTTGCTTCGCCATACGTCAACTTTTATCAAACGTGTAAAACCTAAAAATCTCAGTCAAACTGTTTCTTTCTGTATCTCTTGTGTATGTGTATATGTTCTAAGAGTCAAGTTGAGGTTTTTATGAACCCTTTCCACCTCACATGCTGCCTGGATGGTGTATTTATACACTGGTGGGAAATGCCAAGTCTTTAATCCTGCAAAATTCCAAACTTTCCCATGGAGACCTGTAAACCATCTTCTTTGCTGAGTTAAGGCTTATTTCTGCCCTCCCTGCTAAAGTTGTACTTGTGGTGACATAGTAGCTAACAGAGAAAGGGCAGCCCCATCTCCTTGACTATTGCCTGTGAAAAAGGGGACAAATACAGTATTACCCATTGGGTCTTAGATGTCTAATTATGATTTCCTGTCTCTTAAAATACTTCAGTTTTGTTTTAAACATGTCTGAGCTCCATAGAACTTTACAACTTGATAGCTTGCTAGTGTGTGTGACTGTGTGTGTGTGTCTGTGAAAGAGTGGTTAGTTTTCCATTTTCTTCTGGTGTTTTTATTGCTTACAAACGTACTGTTTATTCGAGGGGGGGTAGCAAGATCATTTTGACCCAGATAGTGAAGCAGGCAAAAGGAACTGAAATATGAACCTGAGGGCTACATAAATTGGAGTAATTTCGTCTGTCCTTTTGTCTGTCTGTACTTCCTTTCTCCTCTCAGCATTTTTCTCTTTTGGCCCAGATCCTGTGTCCTGAAAATTAGCATAGTCCCTTGCCGTGGCCTAAAGTGGGAACAGAGGAAGCAGATGTATTTCTAGAAGTGTCTCTGACTTCGGTAATAATGGTGGTCATGGGTATTGTGCAGTAAATTGAGTACACTTAAAAACTCTCCCGTATTTTTATCCTAGATCCGTACTGGATTAAGTCTGTTCTTTATTGTGAAACGTGTTAAACGCTTACACCACAGGATTATTCCTCAAAACCTACAGTAGAGAAGTGGAGTTACTCTTTATGGGAACTGAGAGTCTGGGGATGGGCCCTCAGGTCTGTTCTGCTAATCCAAGAAATACATGTCCAGATACCACAAGATTGTCTAAATGGACAGATGTTACTTCTGCTAAAAACTAAAGCTTCACGTGGAACTGTGAATTTATATGGATAGAAAGAATGATTGTATATTGTGTTCCTTATCCTTTTCCCCCTTTGTTCAGCTCTTCGGGAAACTGATCACTTTCATATGCTTTGGTGACCTCTTCATTGTGTATATTATTTTGATAGTTTCATTATTTGGTTTTTCTTTCTTTTCTTTCACTTATTGTTAACCCTCTTCACCTTCTGCTTTTTTTATTCTGAAAAAAAAAAAATACAATAAATGAAGATTTTAAACACTTACCGAAACTAACAACAGAAAAAGAGGTAATCATTGGAATAGTCCCAGGGCTCAGTTCTGTTTTGTACATTCTATCAGCATTGTCTTCACAGTTTAGTTTTTCCATTCTGTAAAAGTAGGATTAATAATACTTACCTTGCAGAATTGTTTGCCATGTTACAGGTGTTAACGCCAGTGTTAAATTATTTTGGTACAAGTGCTAGACAGTGTAAACTATGTTATGATACTGCTTCTGAACCTTTTCCAGTCATGGTACATAGGAAACATGTATCTGTAGATAGTTTTTGTAGATCACAGTGTAGTAAACTGAACATGTTCCTTTGGCCAGAAGTTACTGTTCCAGAGGCTCAAGTTGTCCCAGGTCCTACCCATCCAGCTGCCTGAGGGAATCATATATAATTTACCTGTAACCCATTCACAACATACTGGTTCTGAAATTTTGAATAGGATATTGCATATGAATTGAGTCAGGAATTTTTGGTGGAGGCGGGGAAAATCTCAGTTCTGTTCTGCTCTGTACCGGCCTTAAATTAGGCGGGCTCTCAGCACTTGGTGACAAAGATGGCCACCTGATCTAGGCTTTCTCTATTCTCACAGTTGTAGTCCTACCAAGAATAAAAATTGCCTTTCAGCTATTAGAACCATCATAGTTCCTACCAGGGTTCCGATTAGCCCAGTGTGGGTCACGTGCATATTCCCAAACCCATCATCATGGCAAGATGGATGGAATCCTTTGGCCAGCACTTGGTGGCATGTCTACTGCTATGGGTAGGTAGGTTGTTTTTATGAAGGTATGGCATGATTGTCGATTTAAAGTATAGAAGGAAAGGAGATTAACCCCACTTGAAACAGTGGAATGGATTCTCTGTACGGAAAAAAAGATTCTGCTCTCCAAAGGAAGAAAGTGAAAGTGTCAGCTGTATTAAGTGCTTGATGCTTCTGAAAACATCATGGATTTCAATTTAGGAGTACATGGTATTAGAAGTGAGTTCTTGTTTTGGTAGAAATAGATGGTTCACTATTTTTAAAAATTTTACTTCCCAGTTTGGAACTTTAATGAGAAACACAGGATATAAGAAAATCAACTTGGTGAAACCACTCTTGGGGAAGATTTCCTAATTCGGCTAATGTAATTCATCTAGACCTGCGCTGTCCAGCTACATGGCCACTGACTGCATGGGACTGTTTAAACTTCTTCATATGCATCATCTACCATTCAAAGTACTCAGTGGCCACATGTGGCTAGTGGTTACTGTATTGGGTGTGATTACTGAAGAAATTCCGAAGGATGGGGAAGGGTGAAGAAAAGGAGTTACTCTTAACCTAATAGAAAGAGTGGGGTATTATTATGTATGTGATAAATGGATTTTTAATTAGATGAGAACGTTTTCTTTGAAAGTGCCTTTGTCATAATCTTGTATAATCACATAACAGAAACTCTTTGCCCTTTTTAGGAAAAGGTTTCATCAAATCAAACATCTAATTGCCTGGTTCCCTCCCTTTATTTTTTGCTTGGGGCCAGGAGCAAAAGGCTATTTTGCAACAACACAATCTATAACCTCGCACCAATGAGAAAAGGTAGAGAAATTTAATTTTTCCTCCCATGTTTCTCTTTACATCCATGCACATTGCTTGTAGTGGAAAAAAGCCTGGGAATTACTTTGAACATTTTTGAAACTTGTTGAGCTTATTGTTACTTTATCTAACAGAAACTTTATTCCCTGTGATTAAGGTGTCTAGTTTTTATCTGTGGATGAAAATTTCCCACAAGAAAAAAGATTTCTAAGCCCTGGGCGATCAGGGATGGCATCTAACTCGCTCACTGTTGTACATCCAACAGCTCACTTGGTGCCTCTGGCACATAGTAAGTGCTTAGTAAATATTTCTGAATCAAGATTTCTATTATTCAGAGACTAGTTCATCCATGTCAAGGCTGTTGCTTTTTCGCCATTCTCCTGCTTAAACTCTGTCTTGCTTCCCTTAGAAATGTGGAGAAGAAGTGCATTTCTATGTAATAGGTTTTTCAGATCTTCTAAGCAGCCATGATATGAATTAAAATATATGGAGTAACATCATTTTTACCCTCCCTCATGAAGAGAAAGACTTCAAGCTAAATAATTTTGCTTTTGCTTTTTCTTATTGCACTTAACTTACAATTTTTAAAATACGTGATTTGAAAAGCTTTCTGGCCTCTCCTTTTTGTAGATTGGAACATGTAGCCAGTTAAGACAGTGCCTTCTGCAGAGTTCATTTTTGGCTTTGTAACATGACCTTTATGCTAACCTGAGATTCCCTCTGCTTTGTCTCCCAGGTAGCAGCTTGTTCTAGCCTAGTCAGATTGAGTACTGAAAACAAGATTTTGATACTCTGTTCCCTTTCTCCTAAGGTCTCAAATATATTCTTAAGTTTAAAACCAAAATACTTTTGAGTCCTGTGAATATGAGTCTTCGTAGGTGACCCTTTCTTTTCCTGTTTTTAGGACTATCCTGTTAAGTGTAATCTCATTGCTTAATGAGCCCAACACCTTCTCCCCAGCCAATGTGGATGCTTCGGTTATGTTCAGGAAATGGAGGGACAGTAAAGGAAAAGACAAAGAATATGCTGAAATCATTAGGTAAGGTGCTGTGTTTTGTCTTCTGTTTGGTTACTTCAAATCTTCATACAGAACCAAAGTATTTCCTAGAACCAAGAGTTTAAATTGAACTCAAATGTCTACTCCGTGTCTCTCAGTTAGATTTATTTTTGGGGAAGAGATTTCTGCCTGAGCCTAATGTCCACCAGGATGGAGACATCCAAATGTTTATATAGGGCCTGGAGCTTAGAAGAAAAGTATGGGCTGAACCCCGATGATTTGAGAGCTGTCACCGTGAAGGGTCAGAACCGTGGGGAGGGGTGGAATGGTTCAGGGAGAGCGCTGTGAGAAGAGGTTCAAGCCTGTAGGCCTCGGCAGCGTCAGGAAGTAAGGGAGCAAGAGCAACTGAGAGAAGTCGGTCTAATTAGAAAGGAGGCAGGAGGAAGAATACTGTTTTGGTTTTCAAGTTCAGTTTCTCTAGTCCCTTGATAGGTCACATTTTCATACATGTATGAAGCCTTCATACATTCATACAGTCAGTGTTTGTTGCACAGCTGTATGTGCCAGGCTGTGTTCTAAGAACTGAGGAAATAGAATTAAGATAGACAAGGTCTCTGCTCACATTCAGGGGGGCAAGGAGGACAACGGAAAGGTGAACAAAAATGAGGAAAATCCTAAAAAGAAAAGAAATACTAGATAGTGAGTGGGTAGGTAGGATAATACGAAGGAATGAGAAGATGGCTGCTTTAAATTGGATTGTCAGAACAGAGGATATCACCTGTGAGGTGATGTTTCATTTTAGACCTGAGTGACAAGAATCAGCCAACCATATGTAGATCAGAAGAGTACAGAAAAATTAACTAGGTATGTTGATGGTACTGGAGAAAAACCCAGGGTGGCCTGAATGTTTTGGAATTGGAGAAAGTAAAGGGGTGGTGAGAATGAAGTGGTAAGGAGGTAGATCATGCAAGACTTTGAAATCCAACATAAGATACTTGGGTTTTACTCTTTGTGCAAATAGGATTATTGAGTTGTTGGGGCTGCATCCTGTTTAGGATGAGATGGCTGGGCGAAAAAAATCGGAGGTGGTTTCTGGCTAACCAGCATTTGAGACCCACCACTTTGAACACCCTTCACAAGGCGTTATTAAGTGTCCTTCAGAATGATACCTGAAGGGCTAGAACCTCTGGTGTAGTAGAGGGCCTGTCGGATGCCTTCAGGTAGGTAGGTAGGTACTAAAGTTCAGAAACCTGAGTCATAAGGAATCTTTAATTTCTTAGACCAATTATAAATTCATCTTTCGGAGATTTAGATAAACTATCCTCCCTTCAGGAAACAGGTTTCAGCCACTAAAGCCGAAGCAGAAAAGGACGGAGTGAAGGTCCCCACGACCCTGGCAGAATACTGCATCAAAACTAAAGTGCCTTCCAATGACAACAGCTCAGATTTGCTTTATGACGACTTGTACGACGACGACATTGATGATGAAGATGAGGAGGAGGAAGATGCCGACTGTTACGATGATGATGATTCTGGGAATGAGGAGTCGTGACGTGCTCCTTCAGTGCCCCTGCACTGCCCTGCCGTCTCAGGCCAAAGGGAGGGGAGCAAGTGGGGACCTAGCAGTGGCCCCTCAGCAAAAACCTATCACGGGGGTGGGGAAAACAAACACGGCTCCTGCTGACTCCCCTTATGGATCTCAGTTTGCTCCTTTTTGTGGACCTCTTAACGGAGAGAACGTAATCCTCCACAGAATGTCTGAATTCTTGCATTCTTTGCCCTTCCATCACTGTATTGATTTTTTCTTTCTTTCTTTCTTTAAACCTAAATTCTCACCTCACTCCGTCTCTACAAAGTGTTCACAGTGAAACACATTTGGTCTGTTTTTAGATTCTTGAAGAATTAGTCTTTCATCAAGACGTTTAATGTGTTTAAAGCTGGGAACCCATTGGGAGTTCACAAGTGCTGCATATGCTGGGTAGCAAAAGAAAAGAAAAAGCCTAAAACCCCCACAAAACAAAAACTTTTTTAAAAAAAAGCAAATTTGCCAAGGTTTAGCTGCTCATTTACATTAGTGTGTGTGCATTTGTTCGGCACCATGGTGGTGAGTTTTGTTTCTTTCTCTTCTTAAGGCTGGGGTACAGCGGGCATCAGGGACTTTGCTAAGGGTAAGCCTGATGAAGTGAAGGGCACAGGGCCCCCTTCAGCCTCCAGAAAATCATCCTAACAAGGAGGGAGGCCTCAGCTACTCTGAGAAGTCAGATTTTGTTTTTTGAAATCGATTGGGATCTAAAGCCTGAAATAAATATTCATACTTTACATAGAACTGAGCACTTGATTGCTATTTATTTTGAAAGCAGAGTTGTTTTTTTTTCCCCCAGGGAGTGGGGAGAGTGGGGATTAGTGTGTGTGTATGTGTGCGTGTGTGTGGAGTCTTAGTGATGGGAACAGAGAGTTAAAAATCACTATGCCAATTTTGGTTGATGCTGCTGGGGGAAAAAGTCAAAACTACTGGTGACCACTGTTCGTAGAGAAAACATCTGTTATATATTTAACATGGCCTTTCCCTGAGAGATACACTCTTACTGCGGATTTTTTTTTAAGTAGCCAGTTTTAATTACTCAGTATTAATACTAGGTGCATGTGTTAAGATTTTGGTTTTCATTGAGCTGCTTATACTGATAGTGGTAACTGTGGATACGTGAGACATGAGTGACCGGTTCCCGCTTTCCTCGTTGGATGTGACCTGGACTTTTCTCTCCTTTCAATGTATTTGGGCTGTGGATTGCCAGCAGAAGTTGTGCATGGAGCTTTCCCTGAGCTTCTTCTGATTCTTCTGGCAGAGCCGAGGGAGTTGGCTGCAGACAGTGTCTTGGTGACACTAGATCTTCCTGCTCTGCAGTTGCTGCAGCCTTGATTTCCCCGTCTCGATCATGTGTTACTTCAATCAATACCAAATTCCATCAAGCTTCACCAACCAGGGACTTCAGAACTTGGCGGTGATTTTTGTTTCTTACGGGAGTGGGCCAGTTCCTAGGAGGGCAGTTTTCTTTCAGTGGGGAATATTTTGGAGGGAAAATACAGCAAAGACTGGCTATAATCCTGTCAGATCCCTGCACACTAGTGTCAACTCCTTTTCTTCAGATCGTGTAGCTCAGAATGGAAGGGTTGATGAGGGGTAGGTGGGTCCTAGGACAGAGTAGGTGATGCTTGCTTGCATCCTTAGTTCCTCCTTCCTTTCTGATCTCAGGGTTTTCATTCAAACTCTCCAAACATTTGCTAATCCCCAGCAGCCATCTCTGGACTAGTCTGGTCTAGTACTAAGTGGGAATGTTCAACATGCCAAGGTTCATACAGGACACCATTGAGCCTGGTCCCAGAACCTGTCCAAACTCCATGGGTTACTTGCACCCCTGAATCAGGTGACTGAAGTCATAACTCAGAGAAAAGAGCAGCTGACAAACAGTGAGTACAAACTCTTGTAGAAGGATGTTGGAACTAGGTTTTTATGCCCCACACTTCCTAAGTGACACGTCAAATAACTTACAAATCTTCTGGAGCCCAGAGTCTCTCATAATACTCTGATTACCCCCACACACACCACTCCCATAGTCCTGTTTACAGCCAGTAGCTTGGTCTCACTCTCTTGGACCCCTTTTAAAACTAAGCCTTTTTCCTTACTGCTAAAGCATTTGTTTTCCAGGGCAGGCCAGACACCTTGGCATCGTGGGAGGTGCTTTGCTGCTCAGCCCTGTCGCTAGGCCCTGTTGGCCTCTGTTACACGTTGACTCAGGGAGCCAGAGAGCCAGGTAGAGTTCGTACCTCTCAGCCCTTCGGGGTGTTACTGTTGAGGGCTGGGTTTGCCTCTGATAAGAGTACAATCAGTTCCAGAAAGACTGGGGTGTGTTGACTTGCTTAGCAGGTAGACATTCTGATAGCTCAGACTTGTAAAACCCAGATGCTGGTTCCAGAGCTCTGTCCTGAGAACACATCCTATGGCAAAAGAAAACTGGAGCATGTAACCTTTTTCTTTTGGAAGCGGAGCTCTCAGGCTCAGGCCCCAACCTCGTGAGTACAGTTGTGCTGATTACTTGGTGTAACATGAACTCAGACACCTGCATTTTTAGGTTCCTTTTGATTCTAGTGGAGGTCTCTGGGTGCTCTCCAGGTCTGTGTATTTTGAGGCTGGGTGGAAAAAGTATAATATGATTCAGATTCAGTTGTTGCTTCTGTCTTCCCCACTTTTATTTCATATCATTCCGGAGTTCCTTTCTATTAGCCAAACTTTTTGTAGTCTTCTCTGCTTGTCCCTGGTGGTAATTTGCTTATTTGCTGTTTCCTTGTTTGGGACAAACATAGTAAGAGATTGAAGGGGAAAATGTGTAGTTCTCCACTGAAAATTAACTCTCCACCCCTCCCATACTGATTTTAAAAAAAGGTTTACATTTACAAAGATTCAGATGCAATTTTCAACTATTCTGAAACCAGCAGGACCCACCTGACTTTAATAGTTTTCTTAGATGAAATTGTAGGTGTTTTTCTTCAGTTTAACTTATGAGAAAAGATTATCTGATGCGTTTTGTGTTTGACTTCCCCTTTAGTGGTTTATTTTGTCTTTTTCTGCCCATCTGTCTACTAATAAAATGTGAAATAAAACATACCTGTACTGCTACTTCCCCATGGGATGACCCTCTTCTTTTGTGTGTTAAAATTAAAAGGTCTTAGTATTTCCTGTTCCCTTGCTTATTATGCCCAGGGCTCAGCTGAAAAATTTAAACAGAAACCAAATCTTGCTGACCTGCCTTTTATGACATTCTGCTCAGCTTACCTCCTAACAGAATAAACATCCCCAAATCCTTACTTGCCTTTAAGAAGGGTTATTAAAAACAAAGGCATTTGTTAATAACCTTAATTCTGAAATAGGGCACAATCTGCTAATACAAGTAGGTCGGTGAAGTGAAGGAGGGGGTGGGTGCTCTACTGCCCTCCTTAGGCAAGTTTTCTGTTATTATTGTCGCTTGTCATCTAACTTCCTGCTGCTAAAAAGCAGGGATCAGGTGTGAGACCATGTAATTTAATTTTCAGTTTCAGTTGTGTACACCCATCTTTTTTAAAAGTCTGGATCCCAAGCTGTGGCTTTATAGCAGCACATGACCATGAACCAAGGTTAAAAAAGAAAAGGCGAAGACTGTACCCCTAGGCTGGTTCTTGAAATGAGACGCTCTAATGCCTCAGACAACACCTGAGGCCAACACACAGGGAGAGTTCATGGCCCTGGTTGTTTCTGGTGGCCTGGATTCAAGAGGGAGGAGCCGGACTAGCACAGGGGGAGTCAGAATCCTGGCCCCTGGCCCCCGGTGAGTTAATTCCTTGGGACTTTCTGGAGCAGTTATTTAGCCCGGGACCCACTTACCAGCTTCACGCCGCCCTGACTCACTAGCCATCTGTTCCACCAGAGCCCATGGCTGTCAGTCAAGATTGCATCTGGTTGATGAAGAGCAAAGGACAGGTTTAGCTGCTCAAGCTTATTCTCTTTCTTACAAGCCTAAAACTGTTCTTAGTTCTTATCTTTGTTCCTTTGGAAAAGAGCTCGCCCTGCCCTAACATTCCTGCTGACAGGCCCCCGTGAGAGACTGCTTTGTCCCCTAAGTCTGTTACAGAGTCACAAGAAAAGCAAAGGTAACTTTGATAAACACTGCCTGTGCCCTGTCAGGAGGAGTAGCTTTCTTTTTCAGCTGCATCACTTACCTTTTCCTTCCCTGGATGCTGTTTGGGCCCAGCAAAGCAAGAGATACCAACTGAAGTTCTCACAGCCTGTCATCAGAAGACGGACCACGTGAGCTCTACTTTAGCCCTGTGAAGACCAGGGTCCCAGGAACCAGAGGCAGGTGGCCTGTGCCCTGGGCCATCCCTCAGTCACACCACACAGAGACCGAGCATGCTCTCAGAATTTTATTAGGTGGAGTTGGGCAAAAGAGAAAACCTCTGAAAGTCGCCCACCTGGTTTAGGACGACCAAAATAGAGGAGCCTTTGCTTGGAGACATGCTCTCATTGAAATGAAAGCATATCTTCAATTTTTTTTTTTTAAATGGGAGCTGACTGGCTGAGTATCTCTGAGCGCAAATTCAGATTATTTTAAAAATGGTCAGCCAGAAGAAAGTAAGTCTCTGGGGACAAGACCAGACCAGAAGCAGAAGCCCCTGCTCTATTTGAAGACAAACAGGTGTCACTTTTATGGTGGGCGGGGGGGTGATATCTCTGCTATTCCCAGAGCAAGATCTGGCAGAAGGGGAGCATGACAAAAGGACCAGTTTCTCAAAAAGAGATGGATAAAGTAATCACACGGGGAAGAAAACTCAAGTAGTGGTTTACAAGGGAGCGAGATAAGTCGTGATTCTTCATTGGTACCTGACCCCAGTACCCAGACTGCCTTAAACCAGCCCTCCCAGACGCTGCCCGCTGAGAGGACTGTGTAGAAGGCCTGGAGGCAGAAGGGAGGGAGGGGCTTACTCTGCTACAGCGAGAAGGGGTTTGAGTGGGGACAGCTGGCAGCTGGCTAAGAGTAGCAGCGGCACCCCCACTCCCCCAAGACTTCTATCACATTTACAAATACATACATAAATACACTACATACAACAGCGAGTCTGGGAGGCAGGCTCCCCACAGAGGCTCGGCTGACACAGTTACATGTCTCAGGAACTCTAGGAAAGGGCGCCGGGCTCCTAGAGAAATGGGCTCCGTGTGTTCTCTCCTGCCCAGAGTAAGCCCCACCCCAGCCCACCCCTCTTCGGGGCTCAGTTTGTCCAGTATGGAGAGTTGCCGTAGGCAGGTTTGGAGGCTTGCGGCTTGGGCTGCAGGGAGCTGGGCTGGCTGCGCTGACCGGAGCCACTCTGAGGAGGAGAGAAGGCTGTCAGGGCTGAAGCAGAGCCCCCAGCCCAGGGCAGGGTGGCTGCCTCCACCACTGCGCTCACCTGAGCGTCCTGCGGCAGGTGGTGGTGTAACAGCTGTGAGTGAGGCTGCTGGTGGGCAGGCAGGATGTGCAAGAACGGTGGGGGCGCATAACCAGGAGCTGCGCCAGGAGCCAGGGGCCCGGTGGAGCCCAAGGCCGAGGGCAAGCTGAACGGTGGAGGGGTCCCTGCATGAAATCCCTGCTTGTCAAAAGTCTGCAGGTCAGAGAGACAACAGTGAAGGCCTGCTTGGCAGCATCTCCCAACCAGCCTACCCACCAGCATCCGTCCTCCCTCACCTGGGTCTTGTTGTAGACAGAACCAGTCATATCAGGGAGACCACTGGTGCTTGAAGATGCGGACACTCCTAGGAGGAAAAGCAGTTGTTCCCACTGCAGCTGGTCCCAGCTCCAGCCTCCCCCACCTCCAGGGGCACTCTGGGGTAGCCTCGCCTGAGGAGTAGGCAGGGTAGGAGATGACTCCTCTGGGCCTCAGTCCTGGAAAGGAGGGGCAGACGCTACCTTTGCCAGGCCCAGAACCTGCAGACTTGTTTTGTGCCTGCGATGATCCACCGTAGCCACCCTTGGTGTAGTCTCCCGCTGCTGTCCCCTGGGTCAGGTCGTCATAACCTGGCAGGCAGGGGACAAGAGCATGTGTGAGCTAGGCAAGTCTGTTCCACTCGCACCTCTGTGCCCGGAGCACCCCTCACCTGCGCTGTAGCTGTGCTGGCCGTAACCACTGGCCTGCTGGAAGGGGGTGGTGGGGGTGTTAAGGCTCACACCATGCTGCTTGGCTGAGGCTGGAGGGACCTGGTGGGGGGCAAGCAGGAGAGGCATTAGTGGAGGAACAGAGCAGGGGGAGCAGGTCACGTACCCCCAGCTTAGCCTTAGGCAGCAGGTGACACACCCACTAGGGACCTGTCTTCATTAGCGCAACCACACACACTAGAATCTAAAAGAGGGGAAGGTAACTTCACTCCCAGCCTGACTCATTCCTCGAGGCCAGGAGAGAGACTGAGTGGGGACCTGTCCCTCCCTCCCTCCTTCTGCTCGCTGGAGCTGGAGTAACATCCCCCTCGTTACTCACAAACATGGTGGGCCCGTACTGGAAGGCACTGGGCATGCCTGTGTAGTAGGGGAGGCCAGTGTAGCTGTAGCCAGGTGGCAGCGCAGGATTCAGAAAGGGCTGCTGGGCTGTGTGGTGGGCCTGCGACTGGCTCTGCTGTGGCTGAGCCAGTGTGGTGGGGGGCGCAGGGGAGGCAGAGTCACCTCGGCCAAACTTCGTGACATCACCTAGGAGAAGAGGAGCACTGAATCCAATCACTGCCCCATATCCAACCAGAAAAAAGCCAGACTGGCCCCTGCAAACAGGAACAGGTCTGGGGGCCAGCTCAACAACAGGAAGCTGGCAGGTTTTGGCAGCCTGTCTGCTTCTGTTGCCAGACTCGGGATGAACTACAGGCCAACTGGATGCCCCGCTTTCCTAACCCCCTGAACAAGACTAACCTGAATATGGGTTATTAGTGAGGCTCCCATCTCGACTGGCAAGGGCTGTGGGTGTAGCAAAAGGAATCCCATAGTAATCCTAGGAGAGACGAGAGACGCCCAGTCAGCAGAACGGCCTTGCCCCACCCCTCCCCTGCAGGGAGCCCAGGCGCTCTGCTCCGGCTGCGGGGATATCACACGTGCACCTCCAGAGGGCAGCACTCGGAGAACTCAAAACAAGTGGTGCCCTTCAGAGCTGAGCCATGTGGCAGCCACACGAACGCAGACAAAACTGACCAGCCCCTCAGCCTTCCCCAGGCAAAGCCATTGGAGGCCCAATCAAACATGTCCATTTCACACCGCAGAAGGATGCTGGTGAATGCCACCGGCCAAACCAACTCTACTGGCTTCTCCAGGGAGAAGGATTCTCAAGGGCAGCTAGGAAAGTTGACTAGACAAGTAAAAACCTATGAAAGGGCAGGAGGAGCCTAAATGGTTTAACAGGAGTAAGGGCAGCGATACCAGGTAGGTACAGGTGCAGGAAACACTCGGGTCAGGGCAGGAACTAGCCTCTCGCCACCCACTCTGCCCTGGCAACACTGACACAGGAGCCACAGGAAGTGTGGATGCCAAAGGGCAAAACTGCGGAGAAGGGGAGGCCTGCCCTGATCCTCCCTCAGCACTCAGGGCTTTGCCAGTCCTGGACATACTACACCCTGGGGCCCTGAGCCCTCCTGCTTTCCTCGTGGTTAACAGTGTCTAGGAATGGCATGTATACCTTCCTTTGGCCTCATCTCCGGCTAATCGCCAAGAAAGCCATAACATCCTCAACCAAGAACCCCAAGAGGCAGGGCTAGGAAAGCACAATTATTAGGAACACAACTGGAGACAGGCCTGGAGGAAGCCCAGGAGGGGGAGCTCTTTCACAGAAGAAGAAAATCCAAAGGCCGAAATGACCAAAGGGGACAATGAAAGAAATCTACCTCAAAGGGCAGGCAGGCTCAGAGGTGATTTCTTCTAAGGCACAAAGTGATAAAGGGAATACGAAGCAGGATGATTCGCAGGACTGGGATCTCACTGAGCCCCTCCTAGAGGCCTGAGCAGCACCCACATGCAGACTCATTCAGGACCGTCTCCTGCATCCCATCTCTGAGCTCCTGCACCCGGTGGCTGGGAGGTCTCATGAGTGTCGGGGGACCAGGGCCACTTCTAGTTTCCCTGCAAAGCCCTAAGGCTAAGGCATCCCCAGAGACCCTGAATTCTGGTGACCACCCTAGAAATCTGCCATCACGTCCTCAATATCCTTGCTAGAGCCCCCCAGAGACGTGGGCAGCAGCTGGAGCATCCTGCAGGCCCCTGAGCAGCAGTGTGATTGGCTGCTGGTTCGCACACTGTGCGGAGAGCTGCCCAGGTACCAGCCTCTGGAAATATTCCAGGAGGTGGGAAAGCATCTTCCTGAGAGACACGAGCTTCAACCACTGAGCCTAGGAGGTGAAGGTGGTGTCTGCGGCTCCCTGAACCCTCTTGTGGCCCACCCAGGAGGGGCAACACCAAGGAGAGGAGTCTGAAGACAGACACCTCACAGGGGAGAAAGCTTTGGGGAAGAGAAAAGACCATAGCCAGTGGAGCAGACATCCAGTCCCTGACAATGTGACAGATGCCCTGGTCTGCTCAAAATTACTGGGAGCCTGGGAAACGCTGGACAAGAAGGGAGCGGCAGTCAGGAGCCTCCTTCTGCACCTGTCCTGCACCGTGAGCCTGTCCACGCGGCCAGCCCAGGGAAGGCTTCGTCCGGGAAGCAAGGGCCTAAATAAAGAGGCAACCCCGGCCTCTGAGTTAGGCTGCAGCAACTAGAGAGTTCTTGGGGAAGAAGACGTTATAAAAAGTTCCTGGGGCAGCAAACAACCCCACATCTTGTGTTACATGGTTTTTTCTTTTTTAAAAACAAAGTTGGGGGTGAGGGAAGAGAAGGACCCGCACTGAGTAGGGGCGCTGCCTACTGGGGGCCCAGGTCACAGTGGTCTTCACGTTCCCTAGGCAGGGGCACAGGACACGCGCATCCCCAGGCTACAGTCGCACCAGGCACAACCACCAAATGGAAGCGGTGCTGAGGGAAGTCCTCAGGCTGAGTGTCCTGAGGCCAGGCAGGGCGGTGGTCCAGGCCATGGGAGTGGGACTCGGGAAGGTGCCCGAACCTCCCCCCTCAAACCCCACTCACCACTGGCAGCCGTGACTGCAGCATCTGGAGCTCATCGTAGCCATAGATCTGCACGAGGACCAAACGACTGTTAGGGACCATACACCATCCCCCGGGAAGTCCAAGCCTACGTGGGGGCCTAAAACCAGGCTGGGGGCAGAGGATACATTCAGGCAGGGGCCCTAGTCAGGCTGCTATGGGAAGACACCCCGCCCTGACGGAGTCTGGACAGAGAAACGCCAGGGCTCCGGGTGGCAGCGGGCTTGCGGAAGGGACTGCCGCAACCCCAGGCCCACCAGGTCCTGCCGGGCGCCCGCCCGAGCCCAGGAGCCCCGCACATGCTCACCGGGTAGGCGGGAAGCAGTCCTCCGGGGCCCACGAGGTACTGGTTGTGCAGCAGGGGAGGCACCCCCTGCGGCAGGTTAGGGGGTGCTTTGCCTGTAAAGATAAAAATCAAACGGAGTGAAGTGAGCACAAGAGTGAGGTCCCTCAGCTACTGTGGGGACGGACGGGGGTGTTGAGCTCACTGTCACGGTGCTGCCCCAGAAGCAGCCACGGTCTGGAGGGGCAGAAGCAGCTGAGAGAGGCCATGCTGGGGATGGGGAGACCAAAAGCACATGCCACCACATTCAGGCCGTGTCGTCAAAGGGTTCCACGCCCCTGTGACATGAAACACCAGCCCCGCCCACTCCTGAAGGTCACACTGCACCAAGCAAACCTGAACAGTGGGAACAATGTGCCCCTCAGAACAAGGCGGGCAGGCTGGTGCCCGAAGAGGGACGGGCTGCGTCAAAGGCAGGTCAGCAGTTTTACCAAAGCACAGTCAGCTTGGCGCACACAGACTGCCCAGGTCTGGCTAACAGGCAGTCACACCAGTGACCAGAAGGAGCCCATGGTGGCTGCTCCGTCATCTCAGCTCCAGGGATGAGCCAGGACACAAGAGTGGGGAGCTACAAGCACCAAGGCTGCCAGGAGTCCTGCCCGAGGGGAGCAGCCCCCTCAGAAACTGACTTCAGAATCACCCCGACTGGCTCCACCCACCCCCACGTCAGCACTGGAAGGACCAGGCCTCAAGAGGCCAGTGGAACAAAGAGGACAAGCGAGCAATGGCAGAGCCGGAGGGAGACTGATCTTCCGATGCCCATGGACCCACCTCGCCCTCCTCCCTGGGGGGCCGAGCTGCACCTTCAAGGGGCTGGGGAAGCAGGAAAGGCCTCTGGGGCACACACCTGAGGTCACCAAGGGCGTGGCCCTGGCACTGCTGCTGGGGGCACTCACGGCGGTACCGCCCAGGCAGAGGCTGTTCACTGCGTTCATGCTGCTCGGCAGGCTGAGCCCTGAGGACGTGGCACTCGAGGCAGAGGTTGCTGCCGTGAAGGTGGCTGAGGACTGGAGGGGAGGGGCGCTCTCCACGCTGGCATGCTGGCAAAACAAAAAAGCCAGGACACATGGATCTGGGGGCAAAGCACGAGAGTGCAAGAGAACCAGCCTGGCATGGGGGCCCACAGTCTCCAGACGGACCTGGGCGCTCACCGTGGCCCCTCAAACTACAGCCAGAGCAGGCCATTGGGACACAACTCATAAGCTGCGTACCAAGACATTAAATTTGAGATTCATGACCAAAGACCCTCCTAAAAATCTTTAAAGTTGCTCTTGCTTTGGTATGTGAAACAAGGCACAAAACCCCCAGTAAACCTTACGTCAGAGATGAGCACAGAGCATCACCTCACAGAAAGGCAAGGAGTCTCAAGAGAGCCGACCCCCGGGCAGCCCAGCCCACGCAGGAGCCCTCTGGGGTAACTGGGCTTCTCAGCTAGTCTAACCTGGAAGTAACGGGTGGTCAACAGGAGAGGCCTTTGCTCCAGAACCTGGTGACACTTTGCAGGCCCCCAGGGCCTACCAAGAAGGGCTCACCCGGCCCTATGCCTGCACAAAAAGAACCACCGAGGCAGGAAGGGCAAAACCTGGCAGAAAGCCCTGAAGAGCCTGAGTTCCCAGAATCCTGCCCAGGCGCCAGAAATGGGTATCAGGAAGGGCTTCAAGGGCTGCTAGGTGGGTGAAGGAGAGACACCCAGTTGGGCAAAGCAAGGCCCAAAAAGGGAGGAAAAGGGTAAGACAGGAGACCAGCCTCCAAACCAGAACGTATCCAGGACAAAGCAACTGGAAACTCCTGGAGGAGAAGCTGAAAAGGAACAGGAAGGTGCAAGAGGAAAGGGACCATCGTGTGCTGTGCCTCCCATCGCAGACAGCTCTGCCTGTGCGGGTCCCGGCGCCACAGCCCACCCCACCCACCCAGCCCCGGTGTTGGGGCCCTACCACCCAGAAAGGGGTCAGCAAATGAAGACAGCTCAAATCACGGTGTCCTGGGGCTCCCCAGGACTCCTGGTCCTTCCACCCAGATGGACAGAACCAGGGACAGGAGAGCCCAGAGCGGGGCAGAGGCTGCCCAGCACCTCCCTCCACGGTCCCTGCAGAGAGTCAGGCTTCCGCCCAAGAACACCTGCCACAGAAGCAAGAACAGCTCTGCCCACTGCACTGTGATTATCACTGGGCACACAACTTTTCAACCCAACTACAGGACAGAAAAATGAACAGGCCCAGTCTTGGGAGTGGGGGAATCCACAGAAGAGAAGCTTGCTGGAGAAGTGGCTCCTGATTTGCCAGCACGAACTCAGGAGTCGCCCAGCAAGCCTCTCCTTCCTCCAGTGGACCCTGACTGGGCTCCTGTCTGCCCCTCACCTCTCAAATCTGGGAGGGAGACAAGATGCTGGCTCGCTCAGTCCCTCCAGCGGAGCTGCCACTCAGCTCCTCAGATGGGCCCAGAAAAGCACAGCTGCGCCAGACCCTCCACAGAACAAAAAGGGCAGCAGAAAACACTAGGTTTCCTTCCTAAGGTTAACGCGGGAAAGACCGAGCTATGGCAGACTGATACACCTATTTAAAAACCAAAAATATTTGTAAAGTGACAAACCTGTGGAAAATATTTGCATCTCCCGTCACCAGAGGCTACTTACTAGTCTCCCAAGTATAAGAAATAAATGCCACAGACCGGACAGGAAAATGAACAATTGTAAACAGCTCACCCAAAAGGTAATTTAATAATTTTCCAACATATAAAATAGATGTTCAAACTCTTTCAATTAAAGACTATATTGACAGGTCATTTTTCTGTTAACACACTGGAAAAATACAAATGTTTGGTAACATCGTTTGAGGAGGTAGTAGGGAAACAGAACATTTCATTCATTGCCAGTCAAAGGGAAATGGGTTAGAATCACTGTGCAGAGCAATCTGGCAATTTGTATAAAATGATAAACGCCCAGTGACTCCACCTCCAGGGCTGACCCTCTAGACACAGCTACACACATGAACCAGGACGTACAGAAGGTTACCGAGGGCAGCTCTTGTGCTCTTGTGCTTTGCAGATGCTGTGCTGCTTACAAAGTCAAGGTCTGTGACAACCCGAAACAGCACGGTTGTCGGCACCGTTCTTCCAACAGCACTTGCTCCCTTCCTGTCTGTGTGTCACATGTTGGTAATTCTCTCAATATTTGCAATCTTTTCATTATATTTGTTACGATGACAAGTGACCTTTGATATTACTAACGCAAAAAGATTACAACTTGCTAAAGGCTCAGATGGTTGGCATTTTGTAAGCTAATAATGTATTTTTTAACTTTTTTTTATTGATTTATAATCATTTTACAATGTTGTGTCAAATTCCAGTGTAGAGCACAATTTTTCAGTTATACATGAACATGTATATCTTCACTGTCACATTCCTTTCTCTGTGAGCTACCATAAGATCTTGTGTATATTTCCCTGTGCGATACAGTATAATCTTGTTTATCTATTCTACAATTTTGAAATCCCAGTCTATCTCTTCCCGCCCTCTGCCCCCTTGGCAACCACTAATAATGTATTTTTAATTGAGCTATGTGCATTGTTTTTTTTAAGACATAATACTATTATCGCACACCTAATAGGCTACAATTTAGTATAAACATAATTTACATGCACTGAGAAACCTTAAGATTCACGTGACTCACTCTCCTGTGGTAACCGCTCTACTGTGGTGTCCAGAACTGAGCCTGCAACAGTTCTGAGGTAGTAAGACTGAAAATGGCCCTAAAGCTCCATCGGAGGAGAACTGGTAATATAAGCAGCAGAGCTTTGAAAAAGGAACAAAGAACTCTGTTTCAACACAGAAACCTCCTGAAGACACACTGTTACATGAGGGAAAACCTGGAAGGACACTGTGTGGAAAGTCCCCATTTACAGTACAGGAAGGGGCAGAAGGCAAAGGGAAAGCGACTGTGAATGCATTTTCTATTTTATGGGCTAAAAAAAGAAACTCTAGAGGATCAAGACAGTAGTAGGAAGAGGGGGAGAGGGGAGCACACGAGAGACAGAAAACCTTTCCAGTACGTATCTTCTTATGCCTTTTGTTACTAAATCTTAGAACAACACTAGCAACCGTACGAGGCGATTCTGGCTGCAGCCGCTGGGACTGCACCATTTGGAGTTTCTTGCTAAGACACAAGAGTGCAGCTGACCCATGAAAGCAAGGGCTCCAGGCTCCAAACACAGTGCCCAGGGGACAGGAGGCCAGCTCTCCAGGGCTCACAGTGGGGACATCGCATGGCTTCCCACTGGCCAAACAGGAAGCGCTGGCTGATGGGCAGGCCCTTAGTCCAAAGGCAGAGACATTCCCCTCAGGCTCTGCCAGAAACGTGGTGATCTATGTGTTTGAAGACCATGAACTGTGGGTAAGATTTCACTTGTAAAACTAGAGTCTGAAAGCCATAGTATTAGCCAGATCCCGATGAAAGAATCGAACTTTTTCCATCACTTCATTTACAGCCAAAGATTTGAAATATACCTTCTCAGGAAACAAACTGCCTCAATTTCCCAACTGCCCCACTCATCTGCACCCAAGACTTCCCTCCCTGTCTGGGACCCATCTACTCCAACTCTGAGGAAGTTTGCTCTTTCCAGGCACCTGTCCTGCCACAGTTCCCTATGTTCCAGTCTCTCCCAGCTTCTGCCCGCACAGACTGGCCTGAGCCCGGCGACGGGAACCACGCCCCCGGCTCCACAGTTCAGAGGGCGCACCTCCGTAACCACACGTAAGGGTGCTCTTTGGTACGTCAGGACCCTTGTCAGCTGGTGCCCGAACTGTGCTTCCATTCTTGCCTCTCCACACTCCCTTCTCTAGCAGCCACCTTCCCAAAGTCTCTGCCTCTGAGCTGGAGGAGATGGCACACTGTGGTCGAGTGAACGAAACACCTGACGCCACAACCAGGAAGACTCCCAGGACCACGAGTGCATGTGGCAAAGGATGGATACGCCTCATAAAGCTCTCCCTTTGCCCTTCACTCTCTCTACAAGGGCCTTCGCAAAGTAACACAGCGCTATCCAGGAAGGATGTTCTCGATTAAACTTGACTTGTCCATGGAGCCAAGCACAAGCTAGCAAGGAGTGTACTTTCCTCTAAAAAGCTTGCAAATACCTCAATAAAACAAGTCCTGGTGGGGAGGGTGCAGCTCAGTGGTGGAGCATGTGCTTAGCATGCACAAGGTCCTGGGTTCAATCCCTAGTAGTTCCATTAAAAAAAGAAATGAACCTAATTACCTCCTCCCCCCAAAAAAAAGTCCCAGACAATAAATAAAACCAATCCTGCTAGGTAGAAAGGTCTCCTATAACAAACAGGGAGCTCGGTGAATTCTGGGGAACAAATTCACCACCCGACAGCCCTGCCAATCATGTACCAGGTCTGGGGGACCAATTCTTCCACAGAGGCACGGACTTAGGGAAGCAGGATGTTCTCCACGGTGCCTACGAAACCATCCGTTCAAACCACATACCCAGATAAAGACACTGCAGCCAAGCCATCGAGAGTATTTGAAATGTGTGTACTCCACACACTGAACCCCACCTGCACATGACTCAGCTCCAAGCTGGCTGAGCAGGGTGGTGGGTAAGGGGCCTAGAGAACACTTACTGTGTGTGCCGTGCTGGAGGAGAGGGCTGCGTGTGCAGACGGGAGGCTGCTCTGATGGCTGGAGAGGGAGCTAGAAGACAAAACAGAGCACCATGTGTCCACCCCACCAAGTCACTCCATGCAGGGGGGCCCGGCTTCAGGCTTCTCACCCTTCATTCCCTATCACCTTGGAACCCAGTCCAGGTGTTCTGGTGGTTAGAAATTATCTAAGGGGTCACTCGCCATGAGGACCTGGGACATCCTGGCCTGGGAAACCTACAGAGCCAGATTCAGGCAACTCTAGCCATGTGCTCGATAGCCTGTAAACAAGTACAGGATCACACTCCCAACCTTGGAGACCCCATTAAATCTGTGTGTGAGGCTTCTGAATAAAGTTCCTACGTGCAACCCCATGTGCCAGAGTCAGACCTTGAATTCCCATCAAATCCAAAATTCAAACCATGTGGAGAGCTCTCTCAGAGTAAGGACCAGCCATATCCCATTCTCCTGTGCCCTGTTCTGATAACTTGATCTCTGAAACCCTGACAAGTACAAGCCAGAGAACTGCCATCATTCTCAGTCCACGTCACAGGGACAAGGCCCAGATGTGGGGGGAAAACTAGGCTCGGGGCTTCCTCCTGAGCCTTCCTCCTTGAAGAACAGCAGAGGGCCCTTGGCCCCAACCATTCCCCAGGGGACCCAGTGCTCCATCACAGCAGAGACATTTCAGGCCCGCAAGGCTGTCACTCCAGGTGCTTCAGAGACCCCACCTGGCCAAAAGTGACACTGGAGCATTACTGCAAAAGACCAGGAGGTCGTGCTGGGGGTGACAGTGGTTTTGTTGGTGGGAACAGCCTTCTGTAAGGGCTCCAGGACTTCGCCCTGGTGAGCCTCCAACTCCAGGCCCCCATTTTCCCCATACCTGCTTAGCTGAGAGAGGGGGCTGCCGGACAGGTCACCAGGCTGGGACAAGGCAGGCAGAGTGGCAGTGTGCTGGGACACAGGGGGCAGAAGTGGAGTGCAGGAGGTGGTGCTGGGCAGGGAGCCCGCAGACGGGAGGGCAGAGGGCGGGTCTGCTGTCTTTGGAGCTGGAACGGATGAAGTAGCTGTAAAAAACACACCTGTTTAGCTCCAGAACCAACCTTGAGTATCTGAAATATGCTGACTGTTCTGTGACATGACAGGCTTCGCTGAGACAGATACAAAGTTATATTCCCCAGGGAAAATGCCCAAGTATGCCACCAAGATGGTCCCTTCTCTGTCTGATGTGACTATGGCAAGGACGGTCAGAACACAGAACTCTGGCCAAGAGTGGGAAATGACCTCTTTCCCAGGGAAAGAGGCTCTAGGATTGAGAAATATGGTTACAACGTGCGGCACAACAGGGGAGAGTGACTCTCTGGTGGGTGAACCACTTGGGGGTTAGTTATTTGCTTCTATCAAAAGAGTATCAAATCAGGCTGACCTTGTGAAAGCTCAAAGTCAATCTAAGGCAGGAGGGGGCTGGCGCAGAAAAGACAGTTTCAGTGCCATCCACACACACAACTCAGATACGTGCTTGGAACCACAGCATCACTGTCTTTCCCAGTCAGGGGGGAGAAGCGCCTTTCCTGCAGGAAGCCCTGGGAGCCCAGGGGAACACACGCTGCCTCTAAAAGGGAGGACGACTGGAAGGCAAACACAGGCAGCAAGAGGGCGACACTCGGTTTGGTCAGCTCACAGAGTGAGCACCTTCCTGACAGTCCTTCCCAGATGACACCTGTTCCTCCAGAAACCAGACAGGCAAACAGGTGTCCCTGGCCCCAAACTCAGACCCCAACACTCAGCTCCCTGGGTATAGATCACACTGATAACAGGTTCATGGAAAGCCTCTCAAAAAAACTGTGGGGGGGGGGGGGCGGGGGGGGAGAAGAGAGCACAGGAGATAAAAACCAATCTGAAATGCACACTGTGTCTTATGGACATTTCGTATCTCAGCATCTTACTTAAAATCTCCAAATAACCTAGCACACCTCTGTGTGTTCTCAACCCCATGCCTGGACAAAAGAACCTCCCTTTCCACCACGGCCTGTGAACTCCAACCTCCTGTGACAGCCAACGTTCTCAGAGCTACCAGTGTATCTCCAAACAGCTCCAGTGGCCAAACAACACCAAATCCAACCCTGGGCAATTCACATGCGCCATTTTGATTCCAGCCGAGGCCCACTGCTGGTCTGGCAAAATTCCATACCCATACTCCAAAAATTCCAAAATAAAAGGATCTTTCTGACTTCCATACCCTGTACAGATACCCATTTGGCCTTACGGAATGATGGACAAAAATCACCATACACCATCACAGACAAACTAGCCAAGAACAAAGGAAACAACTAACAGGGATTCACCAGTGCTGTCTCCAGTGATCACTGAGCTGTACTAGACTGGGGGGGGGGGGGGGGAGATCCCCTTCATTTTCTCCCAAGTGTTTACAGTGAGCAACATTTTCCCTCTCTTCCTCACAAGGTCTTTCCTGAACTAGCACACCAATTTTTGCTTTAAAAGTCTTTCACATTATTGGAGTGAGAGCCCTTTAGACCATCTTGGAACAGGGGCCTCTGAGCAAAAGCTTAATTAGTACCACACTCCACACTGGGGGTGCAGTCTGACTTGGGGAGAATAACACAAGACGATTACCTCCTTTTCGCTGTGGCTATGACATTTCTAATAACACCGTCAGCTACAAGTCGGTCACATGGGAATCTCTACTTGAAACTCTAAACCCAAAGAAATGATGCCAACGATGGGTCAGAGACAGCTATCAGAGAAACCGTGAAAGGACTTTCTGCAGAATCAGCCACTGGCCAGCTGTTTTCCCCATCACATCAGCTGTGCTCTTTTTCTCTTTGGTTTCCACCAGCCACAACAGTTAGCTTATATACTTACTGTCTATTGCCTGCTGACTTCGACTACCATGTCCATTCTGCAAGAAAGATGAAAAGAAAGTGAGCAAACCCACAGAAATCAAATGACAACCTAGACGACTTTCCTTTAGGATTTAGCCACAAACACATGAAGTACAGATTAATCAAAGAACTGTGGCTTGTTTTATTTTGTTTCTTAATAAAAGGAGAGGCAATACAACAAATTCTTAATAAATCCCAAAGAGCTGACATCTCTGAAAACCAAACTGGGTATTCAAGGAACTAGTACAGATACAATGTAAGACTCAAATCGCAGGAAGCAATGAAACAGTCCCCAAAATTAAGCCGCAGGAAGAACCTGGGACCCTCTTTCTATTCAAATCACAAGCCTTTCTATGTCGTGCGACTCCTGTCTCCCAAGACCACTCACACAAGAAAGAAAACATTTCCAAATTATAACAAAGATAACTTTAGTACAAGAGAATTATCATATTTCATATTATTAATAAATTGTTTCTCAGAGAAAAAGAGATGATACTTTGAAACATATTTTTTTCTGAACTGGGCGGGGAAACAGTATGTTAGGACAGGGTGGTAGTCCCGAAAAGAACAGAATCTGCACAGAACTGGTTTAACTGCAGAGCATCTCACTGGCACCTACACACAGGAGGCGGCATCCCCACAAGGCCAGCTTCCCTTCCGCAGACTCACGGGGGAGGCCCTGCCCAGAGCGGTCGGCTGCGGGGCCTGCAGGGCTCAGACACCAGCCCTGGACGGGGGAAGGAAGCTAAGGAGACGACCCTCCTACAAATGGCAAAACTACTAAAGAAAAAGACAGACCTTAGAGCTGTTGCCTCTGCCTTAACCTAGGTCCCATACAATTTCTGCTCATAAAATGTTACTTACAATATATTTTTTTTCTTAAAACAATGTGAGATTATTTATAAGAAATGTAGGCAATAAAACAGAGCTGCCAGAGGAAAAATGTGACACAAAACATGGGTTAAAATAAAAGACTAAAGTCAGGAGAACAGAAACACCAATATATGAAGACAGACGGAGAGCAACTGAAGTTCCACTCTGCCTCCCTCAGCGAGGTTCACTCCTCAGTAAGTACGTGCACACGACAGCAAGCACGTGCATCCTCGACAGCACAGTCTCCCCAAAACTACACCAGATAAAACGGATGGAAAAGGGGAACAGGAAATGGTTGCCATCATACCTTAGGATTATATTCCATTCCACCTTGAAAAGCATTTTTAAAACATGAACAATGGACAAACTGTCACAACAAAGGAGCCACATTAGTTGGGGTGGGGGAAATTCTAGGCAGAAACATGGTGGGAACAAACGTAAAGTATCAAATGACCAAGAGATCAGAAAACTGCAGGGGTTTTATTTCGATTAGCTGAGCAAGCAATGAGGTCAACAGTGATACGGACAAACGGAACAGGAAGGCGAACGGGAACGAGAGCCGGCACCGAGATGCCGCGGAGATGGCGGAGGGCTGAGCCTGGGTGGCACGTGGTCTGATTCGTATTTTAGAAACTACAGACCAGCACCGTCCCAGGGAACGGCAGGCTCTGCAGTACCGGGAACAGTCCCCATGTGCGCGGTCCTACACCGCGGCGACTCCCCACATCTAGACACTGAGCGTTCACAGTGTGTGTGTCTGAGCAACTCAGCTTTTAAATAAACCACTACATGTGGCCAGTGGTTACCACACTGGAAATTACAAGAATAAATTTCTTGAAAAAGACAGGTCAAGAATACATGACTTTTTAAAAATATGTAAACCCAGAAAGACTAATAAAGGTGCAAAACGACAGCAAAAAAATTTTGTACAGCAAAGTACAGCAGATGCAGGATGGCACCTGACGCAGCTCAGTGGGTGTGGAGGGGGGGACAGGTGTAGGAGAAGTTTCTAAACCCTGCACAGCAGGGTGGACACCCCCTTCCACCTTCTCCCACAAGCTCTAAATTTCATCAACAGGGTAACGCATGGCCTGGGGTACTGCAGGGATAAAAGAAAAAAAAGATGGATCACATCAATGCAGGCAAAACGAATATTCTGATGGCAGCCTTCTCTTCCTGCTAGGCTCTTAAGACACTGACAGACAGACACAGGCCCTGAAGGGAGAAGACTAGGAGAATCGTCCCCGGGGAATTCAAACAAACAGAAGAGGCCCACGGGGGCTGACAAAGGAGCCCCCCAGCCCCAAAGACGTGGCCGCCCACAGGGCCCCACACCTCAGCCCAGTCACCAACCTACCCCCACACTTAACCTTCTAGTGTCAAGTAGGCGGACTGCAATCACCAGACATTGGAGGAAAACATCTAATATAAAAGATGGAAAAGGAAGGAGGAAAAAACAAAAGAAAATGTACCCAAATTCCTGCTATGCCAACTTAATTATTTTTATTATTTTCATGTTCTTGTCTACTCTTTAACCCTCACTGGTAATGCTTAAATGTCTGCCTTACAGGAGGTAAAATATCACAGACAAGACCGTGTTCCCCTCCTGCCCCATCCAAACCACTCTGAGCAACTCGGGGTGTACCCGACACTATCCTTCCACCACGCCTCTGGGCCCACCCACACATCCCTCTTGCCTGGCTGCTTGAAACGCAGGTTTCCAGCGAGATGGCCATTACCGGCAAATTTAACAAACTCTACAGATCCTGCTCAAAAGGTCAGCCAATTTCTAAAAGGAAATCTCAGCCAAAAAGCGTAATTTCCCAACCTGCGCACTGAGCTCCCAGCAGGATTACCTACAAGGAGAGACCTGAAAGACCACTTGCCGGGGCAGTTCCTGGAGCTGACTGCGACGGGCTCACAGAGCTCCGGTACGCGGGCCTGCTGTGCGCAGAGCTCTGGTCGTAGGAGGGGGACACTGTTGCCGGGCCGGCGGGGCTCAGAGACGAGCTGGTTGGGCTGGAGGAGGTGAGGACTGACGCTGTGCAGGTGGGGCTTTGTGCTGCACTGGTCATTGGGAGAGAGGTATTCAAAGAATCACTACAAAGAATAAAAGACATCAGACAGACTTGTGTCACTTTTACAGGGTTTCATGAAGTAGAATTACGTCATCACTTAACTGTCACATTGTAAAGTAAATAAACACGTCTGTAACTACAGATTTATACTGCTGCATTACTTAAATGACATAAATGAAGTTCAAAAAAACTGGCCCTCCTGCTCTTCCCAAATTAAACCCACCTAATTTAATTGATAGGCAGGGGACATCTTTAATAATCCTTAAGAATCTTTAACGAATCCAGATGTCTGAGACCATCCTTAAAAAGGGAACTCAAGCAAGCATCAGGTTTTGGCTCTAGAAGTCAAAAATTTAATAAAACCCAAATCTGGGATTCTCTATTCATAAAATATTCTACTGAAGGAAAGTAAGTGTTGGCCAAGATGTATAGAAACTGCATCCCTCATAATTACCGGTAGGAATGTAAAATGCTGCAGCCACTGTGGCAGAGTTTGACAGTCCTCAAGGGCTTAAATATGAGAGTTAACATATGACCTAGCAATTTCTAGGTATATATCTAAAAGAAACAAGAGCACACAAAATCTGTAACTGAATGTTCACAGTGGCCTGATTCATAACAGCCAAAAAGTGGAAGCAACCCAAACGTCCATCAGCTAATGAACGGATAAACAAATGTGGGAGGGATATCTGCACAATGAAATATTATTAGAAATAAAATGCATACAAGCTACAACATGAACCAACTTTGAAAACACTATACTTAGTGAAAGAAGGCAGACACAAAAGGCCACATATTACAATTTTCCAATTATATGAAATGTCCAGAAAAGGCAAATGCAGAGACAGACCACCGGCTTCCGGGAATGGGGGAGGGGAAACTGAGAGTGATTGCTCACAGGCACAGGGCTCTTTTTAGGGAAACTGAAGAGAAGTTCTGGAATTAGACACTGGTAACGGCTGCACTAACCCATTTACTGTAGGGTGTATTTTCTCCAGCAGGTGGTTTCTTAGGCTCTATTTTGTTTTACTTTGCAAAGGACTTAGTTCAATCAAAACCAGAGACAGAGGTGGGAAGCTACGTACCTTAAAGACTTTGAATACAAGCTAATGGGAATCTGGCTACTATTTTCACTGCTTGCAGCTGATCCAAATTCAGAGAGAGATGGTTCTGATCCAAATTCCAAGGCGCCAAACTGAACATTTAATCCTGTGACATCTGCTGAACCAGGCATTTCCACTGCAGAAGCTGGGATCTGAAAAAGCAAAACCATTATGTCAGCAACAGAAGTCAGAGATTCCCAGTCCCAAAGACCTATAACATGGCAGAACAAGCACTGGGTTCCAGGGACGCTGCTAGCAGGCCTGAGGAGCATGCAGTGAAAGGCTGAAGGAAGAGGAAAGGAAGAGAATTTTTTTTTTTAAAAAGAAAGAGAAAGGAAAAGAGTCAAAAAAAAAAAATTAAAAGAGAATCGTCAGTGCCACCAACTGCGACTCGGTGACAGATGGGTGAAGAGTGGGCCTGTGATGAAAGCACTTGGTGCTCAATGAACCCTCATCCTCTGCAGAACACAGTGAAATACACAAGGCCACCAGATTTTCTGAGCCAGATCTATCTATAATGTGAATGAGCACTCTGTCGCGTAACACAAACCCGTTCCTTCTAATACCAGCCTAGTCACTCAAAAGTGGCCAATTCCTCATAAGGAAGTAACAGGCTATGTGTCTGAAAACACCACACAACAGTTTCTGAGACTCAATAAATCAGCACACGAACTAAATGTTAAAATACATCCACCTCTGGGCCTGTGACTCTGCAACGGAAGACCCACCTTAGAAGCTGGAGGTATTCGCCGCTTAGGGAGTTTGATGTGTTTAGGCTGTGGTTGGTGAGCAGACACGGTGATGTTTTCGACAGTCATGCTTGGAAGCTGCAAAAGTTTGTTCACAGTGGAGGTACTACTGTCTCTGGGTGTTGACTCTCGGAGTTTCACCTGGGAAGGAAAGGACTCCAACCCAGGAGGAGGAACAGTGACTGCCGGCGTCTGGTGCTGCTGCCGCTGGCTCAGCTGGCTAAGAACAGGGGACGGTTCGGGCTGAGATTTGAAGTCTGTGACGTGTGCAGGGAGGGAGGGGAAGAGTAAGGGACACAATCAGTTATTCAGGAGCAGGGGCTCAGTGCCCCTCTCCACCGCCACGGATGGTGAAGGGCTGCAGTCCCCACGAGCTTCTCCCAATTGTCTTCCAGCTGAAGCGGTGTGTGCATGTCTGTGATGTGCAACAGGTACATGATGAATGGCCAAGGATGCCCGAGAATAGGTTTTTAGCTAATTTCTTATACAGAGAGGAGATTCAGTTTATGCTGAAGTATATGGGAGAGGGAATGGGTATTTTGTATTAATTTTTGAAAATTATTTGATTTTTTTCAGTAAGTAACATACAAGGTATTACAAAATCCAAAAGGTTGAAAAATACATATGATAAATACGTATCACCCTTCCACCCTGTCCCCAGATTTGCTCCACAGAAGCACTGTACCCAGTTTCTGGAATATCTTCAGATACTGTTTCAATGTATATACAGAGACAGACAGACATACACACTATATGTATCTTGCTTCCTCACAAACCATTTAGTTTTCAGAAACTGTTCAACATTAATGTATGAAGAGCTACTTTCTTTTGATGTTGTTATAAAGTAATCCATTGTACACAGGCATTGATTTTTAAAACTAGCACTATACTAATAAACTTCTAGGTTTTCAATCTCTTCCTATGAAAAACAACACTGCAATGAATATATTTTTATGTATAAGACATCTTGCTCAAGTCTAAGTACACCTGCACGATCAACTATTAGAACACAGTCGCTGGTCCAAAGAGTAACTATATTTTAAATTTTGACGAACACTTCAAAATTCCTATCCATAGATAGAACACACACTTTGTAACACACTGTAATACCATACTTTTATCCTTCCTAATTTGACTGGCGGAAAATGGCATAAAAGACACAAACTAAAATGACGTTAAGTCTGCCTAAAAATCACTGCACACACTTAAGTATTCTATGCCCATAAACTCTGTCCACACCCTCTTTTGACCCTTTTTTTCACATCACTGTTGATCTCGATTTTAAGTTACTCTTTTTGTATTAAGGAAGTCACCCTTTGCCTATGATATGATTTTTCAAATATTTTTCATAGTCTGTGTCTCTTTTGATTTGGTTATGGTGTTTCCTGTCATATCTAGAAAGGTCCACCTCACACCAAGTGCATCAAAACCTCCCTGTGTTTTTTGCTATTATTGTTCTACATTTACGTTTGAATATTTCACTCATT
This sequence comes from Camelus dromedarius, assembly GCF_036321535.1. Lineage (NCBI taxonomy): Eukaryota > Metazoa > Chordata > Mammalia > Artiodactyla > Camelidae > Camelus > Camelus dromedarius. The sequence continues at coordinate 7,487,372 of NC_087445.1, read as the reverse complement.
TGGCACTTTGGTAGAGTGGGAGTTAGGAATCCAACTTCGTTTTCTAGCCAGATATCCGATAGCAATAAACCATCTTTTTCACCACTGATTTGAAATGCTACCTTCTATAATATAGGCTAGACGTTGGCAATCTTTTTCTGCAAAAGACCAGACAGTAAATATTTTAGGCTTTGAAGGCCATCGGTTAGCAACTACTCAACTCTGCCTTTGTAGACTGAAAGTAGTTGCAGACAATACATAAATGAATGTTGTGGCTGTGTTCCAAAAAATTACTTACACAAACACGTAAAATCCAGTTGGTTTGCCAACTCATGACTTAGTCTATTTCCATCACAGATGAATCTATTTTTGGTTTGATATTAGAGGCATGTACAAAAGAAGACAGGCTTTATAAAGAATATGGGACTAGCATGCTCAAATCTAAACACTTGTATCACTCATTACTAAGTGTGCAGAAAAAAGTTTAATATACATAGGTGGCCTACAGCTGCCATCACAAATGGCAGCTTGCAAGATAGGCTCCTGGCTGCTGTCAGGGAACATGGAATTTTGGTAGCAAAGGATGCCAGCACTCTAATTGAAAAAGTGACTTTCTGTGCCTCGAATGTTTATACAATTTGGTTTATGCTGAACACTTGCTTTCCTTCTGTAAATCTAAAGTTTTGGTATGTGCTAGGTAGCAGGTGCCTATGTAACCAGCCCCCCAGTAAAAACCTTGAGCATTGGTTCCATCATGAATTTCCTTGGTAGACATGACTTCAAACCTGGGAGTGGTCTCAGGTACTTGGCTAACAGTAAGCCATTACCTTCAGCAGAGAAACATGCTTCCATGTCTCTCAATATGCCCTAAACGTAAACCAGACAGCCAATCCTGTGGTTGAAGCAACACTCTGCTATTGTGGAATGTGTGTGTTGATGGGAAATGGTGGTTTAATGTCACAAAGTCTATGGGATACAGCTTAAAAAACATTCCACTCACACACGGTGCCCTTAAATTACAAACCACAGACTATTGTGGCTGGACCAAATATGGTAGATACATGCATGTGTTAGAATCAGAAAGCAACCTAGATGATGTGATGTAAAGTACTGCCCACATTTCACCTGCCGTCACCACCTTATTCTAATAAAGCTCAACAAAATCTGTCACTTACTAATAAGCACTTACTCAAAATGCTGTTTCCTCATACTTGCATGACTTTACCATGCTTCTGCACATCTCTTCAAAGTACATACTACTAATATTAACGAATGAATGCAGGTGTCTATATAATACCAAGCTGACTGATTTAATTCAGAAACTCTGCAGAAGTCCTACTAAACAGATACATGTCTGGGCAAATTCCACGTTAGTGTTCACAAATCCACAAGTTCTGCTAACACTCAGCATGTCCTCAATGGGGGAAAACCACCATAGAAAATACACACTTACCAAAATGACTAAGGACTGAGGACTGGGACGCTGAGGGCTTGAGGTCCCAAGAAGAAGTGGTTGTGGGGGGACTCGTACTATTCTGTTGTGAACTTGGGGTGGTGGTAAACTGGCCCAAACTCGGAGCTTTCAGCTGGTCCAAAATCTGGGAGCTGGTGATGTTTGCCATTTTTGAAGGTGCAAGCTCTCCAAATCCTGAACCAAGGACGGATGACTTTAAAGGGAAAGAAAAACGGAAAGAAAAACAGAAGTCCTCAGCAATACAGAATTTCCACCTCAAGCTTTAAAACACGTCATGTATTTTCACAAGGATTTTTAAAATTATAACTTAGGACATCTAAACTAGTAAGACCCATGTGAATAAATGCTACATGAAAATATTATTATGCAACAAGATCTGAAAAAATAAATCCAGCAACCCTTCCTATTTCTGATATAAGAGGTTAGAAGGAAGAGGAACATTTTCTCTGGATTTTAAGAAACTGAATTTTACTTAAAAAGTGAAATCACATGTTCACAAACACAGTACTACCTTTTTTTTTTTAAACTAAAGAGGAATATCCTGAATTAAATGACAAAGACAAGCTTGAAAAACAATATACAGTATTCCCTTAATGTGTGAAGAATAACTGTCTTAATTTTTTTGTAAAGGTTTTAATAGGTTTAGTTTTAAAAGAGGTCAGCCATGAGGTCACCCTGCAAGAGTAAATGCAGGTCACAGCACTTACTTTAAAAGTTTCCAAAATCAGACACTGCATTACACACGAGGTATCTGTGTCCTGAACAGACACCCTGGACACTGCCGTGTTTATTTCAAGGTGTTCAGATGACTAAGAACACCAAATATGCTCCATGAGAAAGTACATAAAAGAAAACGTTACAGCCCCCACCTATCCTGTCAGGTTGGCTCTCCAGATTGAGGGGGATGAAAGCCTCTGACCAGATAACACACAGCGGCGGATCAACTGCATTTTTACTTACCAAGATCAGTGTCTGAAAAGTTTGTCAAAAATAACTTTTCACAACCATCTAAAAGGTTAAATACAGAAATGATCGGCATTCCCTCAAGAGGCCAGATGCAGAAAGCTTAAGGAATTACTTCTGTTACCAATTTCCAAAGGCACGGGCTATCCCCATTGTTCTAAAGACACCCAAACTCTCCAATGTGAGCAGAACTCCAGGTTGTGGGCACTCGCTCACAGGATCGCTTCTGCTAGAGGCTGTTACCACGACTGACCCCTACTCCAGATCCTGCGCTCAGGCCGCCTGCCGCCCTCTCTCACGTCGCCATCAGTCCACCAAGATCCAGCTCAAGCCCACTGCTCAATGAAGGCTTCTTGGATAACGCTTCTATTCTTCCTCTCTTTTCCCACCTCATCTCTGTCCTGAATCAGCTAATTTCATCTTCACATACTTTCTGCATGTTTCACAACACAATGAAATCACTGCCTCAGTGACTAGCACCGTGCTTCAGGTAACACGTCGCACAGGGCTGCTGCACTCCACCCACACACTTCCATCAACAGGGGCAGTTTAAAAATATGTGTACTGGTACGCACGCACTCCCATGTACACAAACACACACAGTGTCCGATTCCCACTCCCAAAGATTCTGACTGATCTTGTGTAGAATCTGGCATTATTTATTATCATTATTACCGTTGTTATTTACCAGTTTCCCCATGATTATAATAGTACAGTAGGGTTAAGAACCACTGCTCTACTGTGCTAAACAAACAGTTCTTACTCCAGTTTCTCGAAGTGTCATTCATGATGAAAAGCAAAATACCTGAAGAGTGCTGTAAAATAAGAAAACTCAACTCACGGCCTGGCTAAGATTCCAGCAAGTCAGGAAGGATATTACATCGGTATACCAGGGGCAGGTGGAAAGACAGAGGAGGAAAGGAATTGGGTGGTTCAAACAAAACTCAGGAGGTGTTACTGGGTCCTCTCAAAACAGAGGGGGCACCTTGCTGTGGGCTGTCCAACTTTAAGCGCCCTCTCATACACAACCACTGACGACACTACAAATGCCAAGCCAGTTACACTCGACATGACATGACTGTGCAGAGTAGAAAACAGCAGTGAAAAGTTTACATAATTCAATTCTCCACCTTTGGGGGTGGGGCGGGTACAGCAAATGATTGAGTCAGGGTGTTGGGGGCTGTGGGGAGAATTACCATATCTTCATAACAAATTCTGTTTCTCAACTGTAGATTTCAGGTAAAGCACAGCAAATAATGAACCAAAGTGATCATCACTAGAGACAGCTGTGATCTCTGTTTATATTTGTAGTCCTTGCAGCCTCCCCTCTGCCAGCTCAGAACTGCCCACACGTGGGACAGGGGCTTGAGTTTGCCATTGTGCAGTTAAATGCCTTCACATTCTATGCTCCACACTTTTCCTCCCACCACCTGTCTTCATATCCTTCACTAACAGTTTCTGAAGTTCTTTCTGATGGGAGATTAATTCTTATGGGAAGCCAGAGTCAACGTGCTGCAGCAGTTGACACTGTTTCAATGAAAACATATTCAAATTATACGGGCCTCTACTACATAGTGTGGTGGCATTTTAAGAAAAAGTACACTAATTTTTTGGAATAACAAAACAAATAAAAATGCAAAAACTTTGAGAACCTAGGCAGACTCGGAAAGAACTATTTTTGCATATTAGCAAGCCAATAATGACAAACATTAGCAATTAAATAAATTGGAAAACAAACGGAAATGTAACATCTTAAGTATAGAGACAGACTTTAAAACCCAAGAAAAAAATCATTAGGAAGAAGGATGCCTAAATGATTATGACTAAGCTAATTCATAATCCAACTAATAATAGAGAAATATTTCTGTCTTCATCCAGAAAACTCAGAGTAGTTGAATTCCACATGGAATCATCAGATATGTGCTTGGAAATTACCACATCATTGTTTTCTGGACTGAGATCTACAGTAGAAAATTTTATATTTAGAAAATAATTGTCATTCTAGAATACAGTTGTTCATAGGCACATTCCTCAAAATCCCATACTGAATGAAATAAAAGTGAGTTACCAGGCTCTGAGGAGAATACGAGTTGACAGTGGTAGAGCTGCCAGTCCCTGGTGCCATCTGACTGTTGTGCTGAGAATTTGTGAAGACAAGGGCTTGACCAAAACCCTGCTGTTGGGAAGTTTCAAAGGAGCTGACTTCTGAGGCTTGACTAGGAGAAACAGGCTTCTGGAGCAAGGCTACCAGATCAACACTAAGCAGACAAAAAGCAAATGAGGACTGAGTCATAAGCAAATCTTACCAACAAATGAATCTGAGAAGTAAATCATCATAAAGTAAATTCATGCTAAAAATAATCTAAGTGACGAAAACCTTTGGAAAGTTGAGTTTAAAGGAGCCAAAAGAAGAGCATCAATCACCCTCTCCCACCCAAACAGGAAGCGACGGAGACTGAATCCGGGCTTTGCAGAGAAAAGGAACGAAAAAGTGCATTGAGGTATTTCCAGAGAAATGGCACACTGGCAGCTGAATTGAAAACCTGGAGCAACTGAGTACTCTTAAACAGTGTTCTCAAGTCTGGCTTGTTACGTTTAGAATATTGTGCCCCCTTTTATTACTTGAAACTCGTCTCCCTTGAACTTCCCTAAAGGAGAATGAACCCGTATTTTTAAAGAATGAGGACCAAAGCCATACTAGACCATTCAAGCCAATTCACATTTACCATAAATATTCCTACGTTCTGCAACCTATCCCATAATACATTTAGGTTTATATAAATCTCATATAATTTTCCCTAAATATTCAGGAAAAAAATGCACAATAAATTAACAAATACTGTTAATTAGAATTCTTATAAACGCCCCCAGAAAGACAAATATTCCAACTGGAGAATCATGGCCTTAAAACCTGAAAACATGAGGAAGAAATGATCTTCCAGGTATATACTACTTGATATATGAGTGAGTGTCTAACTTCTCCACAGGATTACCTAACATAGTCATTTGCTCCATTAAATCCTTTTAAAGGCCAATTCCCAGGCAGTTCTAACAGAAACTCTCACCAGGCCATTGAGGCAGATTCTGGAAGGTCAAATAATTCAAAACGCACCCCTGATATACAGCAAAGTTCCCAGGCCTGAGTTCCCTCCTTGTGTACTACCCACTCTCACTTCCCCATAACCAGGTTGAACTTATGGGATCTAGTGCTTTGAGACCCAAGGTAATGTTCTAGCTTATGATAACCTAACTCCAAGGATACAAATCCATGGTATTTATATTACATATGATGCGTCTCAGGTGTTGCATTACTACAAAAACCAGAGCAAATTCTATTCCAAAAGACTGATAAGTTAATACACAAGAAAAACATTACAGCACTGTCTTCTGGAAAATAATCATTAAAAATGTCTACTTCTTGATTTATGTATGCATGTAGGTAGGTAGGTAGGTAGGTAGGTAGGTATTTATTTATTGGGGGGGGGGGGTTAGATTTATGTATGTACGTATGCACTGGGGTTTGAACCCAGGACCTCATGCATGCTAGGCATGCATTCTACCAGTGAGCTATACACTCTCTCCTCTACTTTTTTTTTTTAAATGAAAGCGATCCTATCAAATTCATTGAGTAATAAATGAAGAAGTTATATCCATTTAACAAGAAATTCTGAGCAATCCATAAAGCAATTTATTTCAAGACATAACCTTTGATCGTTTTTATCTCCCTATAATGAAGTCTTACACCCATCTCATCTGGCATGAGATTGAACATGTTAGATTCAAAATTGCCTTCAATGCTCAGGTGTCATATATATCAAGGTTCTCATCCTCCTAGACCACTGTATTTTGAAACCATACTCAAAGGCTTTTCAAGTTACTATAAAAACTAGGATGCAAATAAATGTTTTTCAGTAATTCAGTTCTGCACACGATCTAACACTATTTCAGCTACCCCCAAAAGCTCCTTCTTATTCTGTAATCTGAAAGACTAGTAGATTGGGGGGGAGGGGGGTAAGTTAGGTTTATTTACTTATTTTTAGAGGAGGTACTAGGGATTGAACTTGGGACCTTGTGTATGCTAAGCATGTGCTTTATTTACCACTTGAGCTACACTCTGAAAGACTAGTAGATTAAAACTATAGAGCCCTTATAAAATAAGACATCTGTATTACCCTGAGAAGACTAAATAAATGGTGTCAGAAGAAACCAAAGGATATTTCTGTTGTTTATCTGTCAAAAAACCCAGTATGTTTACAGAAGTTAAAAAAAAACAAAAAACAAAAAAAAAACCACCATTAAATAGATTTAACATTATCTCTGCCACAAATTCTAACAAATCACAAACATAACTGCTATTTTAATTCATTAGTGGTGCAACAAAGTAAGAAACGGTAGAGGCTGTCAGCTCATCAGGTAAGTTAGGGATGAAAGTCTTAGAAAAGAGAAAAAACAGAAAAAGTCAAGAAAAGGGTAAAAAACAGTAAGAGATCTGAGAAAACAATTTTCCGAGGGCAAGAAATTTCAATTATGTGGGGAATAGTGTTTACCTTTGCCCAGGTGTGCCATGATTCTCTGCTGGAACAGATGAGGAAGTGAAGACCTTTGTTTCAGAAAGCTACATAGAAAGGAGTAAAAGATATTTTAATCATACTTTGTATAATCTCAAGTCAAAAATGTATCAAATTCCTGACAATTTTTAGTCACCAGTACTCTGATTATAGTTCAACCAAGAGGTGAGCTAAAGGAAAATACATGTGATCATGACATGTAATTTTCTTAAGGTGAAGATAATTTTGGATTGATAAGCCCACAAGGATTCCACATCAGTGAAACAAGGTAAAAGTCAGACCACAGTTCAAGTCCCAGTCTCACAATTCTACTTGACATTATACAAAATGAGAACACCAACAAAAGCCACCACCAATGTTACTTACAAATGCCAAAAAGTACAGAAGTTTGAGAAGGCAAAACAATTGATGTTTTCTCTCCCTGAGACAGATGGCTTGAGTATTATATTAGAAAGCTGTAATATTTTTGTTAAGTCATAGGTTTCCTTGCTGTTTTTATCAAAATAATTTCATTATTTACACATACAATAAACTGCAAGTATTTAAACTTAATAACTGAATAAGTTTAGTCATGTGCATACCTCCGTGAAACCATCACCAATCAAGACAATAAATGTATCTATTATCCCAAAAGTCTGCTGCTGTCCCTGTGTAATCAATTCCTCCCACCACTCAATCTTATCCCTAGGCAACTACAGATATGTTTTCTGTCACTATAGGTTGTACTTTCCAGAATTTTAAGTGGAATTTTAAAATACACAATCTTTTCTGTCTAGCTTTTTTCACTCAAAATTATTATTCTGAGATTCGTGCATATTGTTTTAAGGCACACAAGGTAAAATTTCTTGAAACTCCAATTAACATTACTGAAAGGCACGCTCTTTTATGTTTTCAAAGAGGGGCATGGGCTTTTAAAGGCTGGTAACTGTTGATCTAATGACATAATGTGAAAAACTAATAAAAATGCTATTTAAAGACTGCTATGATTCTCATCAATGTTACATGTCTCAGTGCTCTGAAACATGGTATAAAGTTAGACTTCCTCACACATTAATACTAAGACAGAGGCAAAGCAGACAGTAGGGGTTCATTTTCCATAAAAATAAACAGTGCTGAATTGATTATACTGTTTCAACAGGGAAGGCTTATGCTATGCTGCACCCCATTCCAAGGCAGTATCTTAAGAGCCCAGAGAAATCCATTTTTGCCTTAAATAATCTTACAAATTAAGACAAGCAGGAGAGAACCAATAAAGGAGTAGTACTTCCTTGAAAAGCAATAATACAGTAGATCTTAAGCCTTAAAAATATGAAGTTCAAAGTAAATGAGAACTACATTTCTCACGAAATCCTACCCCGGTAAAAGACAGAAAACTGCATTGTTTCATCCACCTGAGCTCTGGAAGAAATTTAGGATTTGCATTTCAGATTACTCACCTTTCAATCATCACTCTATATATATAATTTCAGAAAAATTTTCATAATTTTGACAATTCCTGAGAAAAGAAGATGTCCACATTCCCTATGCTAATTCTTTTCAGTAATTATACTGTGATACAGTATAGGCTATGTTGCAGAATAGTACTACCTCTGTGTGTACATCTGAACTGTTTGCTAGTGGACTTACATCATAAGACCTCATCTGAGACACAGAAAAACCCCATTGGTTAGGCAGGACAGTTATTATGATATTAATTTTAGGATGAAAAATAGGAGGCTCAGAAAGGAAAGATGCCTCATCTGAGGTCAACAGGTGAACTCAGCTAGAATTTGAGTATTTTTGCCTTCTGATAGCCTGCTGGCTTTCTAACCTGCCTATTGGCCCAGACAACAGGGAAGGTAATTAAAGCTTTTAGCCCTGGAAGCCTTTTTTCTCCCAACAAACTCTTAGCAAAAATTCTAGTAACACAAAACATTTAAAAGCACAGATCTGTTGGAAATAAGGTTAGGTACCAACAGGCTGCACATTCTTCCTCTTGTCACCAGTACCCATCCATCTGCTGATTCAAATAGCCACCCACTCAATCCAGTCTCCCCAGATTACAGGTCACAGGGAGCCTAGTGATATCATATCCCAAAAGCTTACGGCTGGTATGTGGCAGAAGCGAAAATACACCCTAAGTCTCCAAACTTCCCATCAAATGAGAGTATCTTTCTCCTCTTGTCTCACACCCTACCCAGCTCAGTCCCTGACAAGTGAGATAAAATCATGCTTAAAAAGAAAAAGCAGCAGCAGCAGCAGAAGTGTAGTTTGTTTCTTTAAAATAAAAAATAAATAAATAAAACTTTTGAGTACAAAATGGGAGGTGGGGGAATAATCTCAATAAATAAACAAACAGTCCGGGTCATTCTATTTAATTTTGAAGGTCAATACTTATAACCTCTTTATTCTATCCCTCCCAGTGTTGGCCATAGCTCTCTAACATGTACATACACACTTCTGTTCTGGGTCTTGAGAGTCAAACAGAAAAATGGTGTTAAGAGTATCTCATGCCAAACCCAGAATTTAGAGATCAACACTTCTCAGAAGCTAATGCAGTACACTCAGAAATGTCAGTGGAATAAATCAACATAAAAAGAGCCAGTCTGGGTGAAAGGGGAAGCAGTTGGGCCTAGAACCAGAATGATTTATTTGGGTTAATTTCAACCTCAAACACAGACTCTCTCCTTTAATAAAAAGGTTATAGATAAATTAGGAGTTTGGGATTAGCAGATACTAACCACTATATATAAAATAAACAATAAAGTCCTATTGTATAGCACAGGGAACTATATTCAATATCTTATAATAACCTATAATGAAAAATATGAAAAACAATATAAGCATATATATACAGATATATATTCATACACACACACACGTACAACACTGTAAAACAACTATACTTCAATAAAAAATAGTAAAAAAATTGTTTAAAGATAATAAAGAATAATTAACTGTTCACAGGCCAGGGCAATAGCGTCTGTTAGTTCCAAGACCAAATAAAACAAAATTAAGTTTAAAAATGATGTCATTCCTTTTTAACACCCAGGCATTTTCAAATGGAAGCTTTAAAACCAAGTTTCTTAAAAATCTCAAAGCACCAACTTCCTTCTGAGGAGCATATGCTGAAAAGAAAAGAAAACAAAACAAACAAAACACGGTAATCACAGGAGTCTGAAAGGGAGCCATGGAGGGCTGTAAGGTGTCTCAGGCTTTCCTCAAAGCACACATGCCCCTACCAGAATCCAAAAGAAAGATGGGTCAGAGCCGATGCTAAACACTTACATCTTCAGTCCAGTCTTCTGTTGTCCACTCTTCTACAGAATTCTTCCAGGCCCCTGTTAACAACAATCACAGCTTACAACACAAGTCAAATACTGTCTTACTCCAGATGATTCTCTACCATGTACTGCACAAGATGTATCACATAGCTCATGAGCAATTCAGTTTACAACCCAGAAGTATTAGGCTCTTAATCTATCTCAAGAAAACCAGTCATGTTTTCAAATGCAACTTGGCTCAGTACTATCCACATAAACTCAAAAGCAATGTCTCAAACTGATTTTTGCTTCAATGTAGGTAACATCTGAGCAATTGCTGTAAGGAGGTACAGCATATTTAACAAGGAGATTCTTGTGATTTATAGAATTTAAGAGAAGAAAATTCAATATCAGGCAGCTCTGTTTTGGATCTTAATTTCAGGCAGATTACTGAGTTATCAAATTCAGAGAAGCATCCTTTTCATACGATATTAGCTCCACTGTATGCTTTCCTGATAGGACTCCAGCAGAGCTGAGCATCAGTCCTATTCATATAAAGTCTGTTGCTGTAACTCCTGATGAGCAGGTACACAGGATGTGCTCAAACTTCTTACAGAACAATCATCATGTAAAACAAGTAAGAGCTTTAAAGAAAAGCATGAGTTCAAATATGCTGATTTTAATACTTACAGATACTGTGTAAGTATAGGTCCACTACTTTAAAGCATACATGAGAATACACACCCAGATAAAATGGTTTTAAAAGAAACACACCAAGATACTAATTATAACCACCACCAGGAAGTGGGGTTGTGAATGTTTTTCAGTTCCTTCAATGGAAGAAATAGGTTAAGCACCTTATCTATAATGAGGTTTGTGTGTGGGAAGAGGAGGGTCATACTCCTAAGGAAAAAATGCACACGACCAGAACTAACTTCTTTGGAATCATGTCAGTAACCTAATAACCAACCACCTCATAAATAAACCGATGGTTACCTAGGAAGAGTCTTTCTCTATGTAATGCTTTCAGTAGTATGTCCCAAATTTGAGATTGGTCACGGCCAACGCGGAATCTATGGAGCACAGCTCCTAATAAAACATCACCTAGGATATGCTACCTTATGGGTATAAAAGGGAGGTGTCTCAAACCTGAAAATATCCCCTGCTGTGAGAAACCTACGCACATCACGGAGAGACCTCACCCACACGGTGGATCACGGCGCATATGCATTACAGGAAAAGAACATGGGTAGAGGTACTCCCTGCTCTTCTGTGCCTCTCAACTGTATGTATTCTTGAAATAACAGTAAAGCCTGATGGTGACAGATTTCAGTATTTGAACTGATAACTGATCCTTTGTTTTGGCTCACTTACCATACCTTTAAATGGTTTCCCTAATTTCTCCAGAAATGTCACAACACAATTGAATTTATGTACCCTCCAAATATCTCTTTAAATTAAAATATTTTCATAAATCAGAGCAGAAAGAAGTAATAGTTTCAGTGGGGGAAAATAAAAAACAAAAAAACACATGGTGCAATTAGTCCCAGTTAGAAATAAGTACTGGGACCTTGTTCTCTAGACTCCTCCTCCTCTTAGAGAGCACACTGTGCATAAAGCTAAATGAACCCAAGGCAAACCATACATCTACACCTAACATCTTCCTCCTATAACAGGCCTTTCTTAAGTATAATATATAATCTCGAATCTTTTAATGTATTTCCTTCCAGACTTCTAAGTACATGTATAGTTTTAAAAGCTCACAAGTGGCCTAATTTCAAAGCTGGCTGGTATACAGCATTCTCAGTGCCACCTTCGTCCAACCTACCCTACGCTCATGCTGTCAGATTTATCAAAGACAGTACTCTTAACGGCTGACAAACTGCAAAAAGCTGAGGCTCGATCTAAGCAGTTTTAGGGACACTTGAATCAAGAAAGAGAAAGCATTTCAAAGCCTCAAAAATCATTCCTGAAACATCTAAAATTATAACAGGAAACAATTTAAGGTGGAATTTTCCTTAGGAATTCTGTCATCAATCATCAGCCAACTAACACTTGGTTAAAAGCCTAGATGTAAAGCATGATGATAGCAAATTACATGGATCTGATTAATGTATTAGAAATTTGGAGGATGAAAAAGTTAGTGAAAGCTAAAATAGTAAGAGAAAGTTTATGGGGAAGATGAAGCACAGCAAAAACCTTGGTGGCTGGAAAACATCTGAACAGAAAGACATACAAAGAAGGAATATTCCAGGGCAGAGAAACAATGCTTTGGCATTACAAGAGTCTAATTATAAAATATTAAAAGTAACCTAAAGTTCAACATACTTTTTTCCCAAAAGTTTTTATGTTGTGGTAGAATACTTCTAAAATTAACTATGGTAATCATTTTTCAGTATACAATTCAGTGATATAAGTTAAAACACACATTCCTTCATATGATAAGAGTGGCCTACCACTTAGGGGTATTATGAAAATAGTTAAAACACAAATTTATAGGATAAGAATCTGAGTAATTTAAAATCAGGCAGAAGACAATGTCCAGAACTGTAAACAGAAGTTCAACAGGTAAAGTGGTATGTCAGGCAACAGAGGGGAAGCCCCACATCAGAAGCCAAGGCCTGGCTGTTGCACTGACCCACCCTAGATACGCAGACTACAGAAACTGCACGGCATTAAATACAGAACAATTCAGGCTCAGGCCATAATCTAAATTTGGAATATTAAAATTTTACAGTGAAACCTTGGTCCCTGTTATAGACCTACAGACCTTTACCTCAAACATACGAGAAAAATTCAACGACATTAATTTATTCTCAGCTTAAAACAATAAATGTGAGATGCATGCTTTATGTTCAATTTAACTTGAACATATCAAAAGTACAAAAAGGCAGCTTTGGAAAAGGAGCAATGATGCAAAATCTGGGTTGCCTTGAAGGCCAAAGTGAAAAACATTTCCATTATCAAAAGCTGATTATTTTATCAAGTAGTTGTAAAAATGTAGTTCACATTCACCTGATTAATTTTTATTAGCTAGCCTTGGTTTAAAAATGGAAGCTCTTTTGAGCATTTTATAAGATTCTTAGCTAAGCATTACCCTTGGGTCCATAAGAAGTTTTGTTTGACAGATCCTGAGCTACAATTGGAGGATTTGCTGCCAGTTCTGTGGATCAATGTAAAATGGAAGGTATTAACATATCAAAGCAATTAAGGTATTCATCAGAAGAGAAACTGGTCAGCAAATTAAACTGAAAAGGGAAAGCATCAAAGCTTTCTGATGCTTCTTTTACACACAGATATACACTGTGTGTCCAAGAAAAAGTAAACTTACTGCAGTCCAGCTATGACAGACTGCTATGATTCAGCCATAAATCTCATCAGCCAGACGGACCCTGAGCATTCAATTTGCATCCCTTGTTCTCATTCCCATGTTCACCAAATTCCCTTCTCACTTGTCAGACACAGCATTCCAATCTGTTTAACAAGTTTGTTTTTAGTACATTTATAAATTAGTATTTTGACTATCTTTCAGTTTTTCTATCTTGGTTAATGTGAGTCTGACTAAGGAATGGATCTGACTATTAACCTGTCCTAAAGTCAGGTTTCCTTTTTTTTTTTTAATTCGCACATATTTTATTGTTCTTTTTCTTTTCTTTTTTGTTCTGTTCTAACATATTTTTATTGAAGTACAGTCAGTTTACAATGTTGTGCCAAAAGTCAGGTTTCTGAGCCTTTAAGGCTGTGGGTTAGACTCAGAACTTTATTATCAACAAGACAACACCATTCTGTGAGGACTCTAAGAAACAGCCAGCACCCCATCAGATGACAACATCTTTTAACTGTATTTTACATCAAACGTGTTTTGCTTATCTAAATATTTTCCAGCAAGGAATCTGCTACTGTAAACGAGAATAAGGAGATGGAGGGGGAAGGGTTAAAGAAGGCAGAAGGATGAATAAGAAGAAAGAAGCACATCAGTTAATGGACTGATTTGACCTTCTGTTTCAAACATCTGACTTAAAAATCAATAGAGGTTATAAATAAAGCTGCTATAAACATCACAAGCAGGTTTTTGTGTGGATATCTTTTCATTCCTCTTCAGTAAAAACCTAGGGTTGGGATTGTAAAATTGTACGGTAAATGTATGCTTCCACACTAGGAATGTATGAGTTCAATTTACCACTCCATCTCCACTAATACTTGGTACTCTCAGTTTTCTTTTAAAACCATTTTAATGGAAGAACCTACTGGTGGTAACCTACTGTGGTTAATTTGTATTTCCCCAATGACCAATAATGATGAGCATATTTTTATGTTCTTCTCACCCATGTATCTCCCTTTGTGAAGCATCTTTTGCTTCATATCTTTTGTTCATATTTCATTAACTTTTAATTTTAAAATAATTATAGATTCACAAGAAGTTATCCTTCACCCATTCTTGCCCAATGACCAAACTGCATCTAATTATAGTAAAATAGCAACAACAAAAAGACATAGACACAAAGTGCGTGCATAGTTCTATGTTAATTTTTTGTTCCAGTATTAAAAATTTACCATGATAATCTTTTTTAAGTGTACAATTCATTGGCATTAAGTAATTTACAATGTTATATAATCATCACCACCCATTTCCACAACTTTTTCATTTTTCATTCATTTTTAATTGCTCATTTATTTTATCAAGTTGCTTATTTTGTTATTAATGAGTTGTGAGAGTTCTTTATATATTCTATATAAAGTCCCTTTTCAAACAGAAGTTTTAAATAAGTATTTCCTCCAAACTATGCCTTATTCTTTCACTTTAGTCTCTTCTGAGGAACTGTATTTTTCTTTTATGACTCATGCTTATCTCCTATATAAGAAATCTTTGCCTAACCCAAGGTGGCTAAGATTTACCCCGTATTTTTTGTTTTTAAGTTGTGCTTTCAGATTTCATGTGTAGAGCTATTATACACTTCTGGTTATCTTTTTATATAGAGTATAATGTATGCCACTGAACGGCCTTGAAACCTTTGTCCAAAAATCAATTAGCCATGTGTCTGTGGGTTTATTTCTAGATTTGTTATTATACAATTGATCTATCTCTACGCTTTTGCCAATTTCAAGTCTTGATTACTGTAGCTTTAGGTAACTTCTTAAAATTAACAAGCGTGAGTCTTTGAATGTTGTTAGTTTTCAAAATTGTTTGTGCTACGTTCATTCCTACACTTTTCTATAAAAATTTTAGAATCAAGTCATCAATTTACACCAAAACACCTGCTAGGATTTTTACTAAATGTGTACCGAACCTGTATCATCAATGTGGGGAGAAACGACATGTCAATAATATTGAGTCTTCCAATTCATAAACACTGAGTACCTCCCCCTCTTTTGGGGTCATCTGATATTCATCATCAAGTTATATAATTCTCAACATATAAATCTTGCACATACTGTCAGATTTACTTCATGTTTCTGTACTATCATTTATTATTCCTTCTTCAACCTCTCAAGATTTTTTTTATTGTAATACTTAATTATTTTTTATTTGGGGGGGTGATTAGGTTCACTTATTTTTAGAGGAGGGACTGGAGACTGAACCCAGGACCTCGTGCATGCTAAGCATGCGCTCTACCACTTAAGCTATACCCTCCCCCCTCAACCTCTCAACTTTGTACTTTACTGTAAGATTTCATATTTTCCATTTTCTTTTTTTAACTGATTAAGATTTTATTCTATACTTTACATTTTCATAGGCAGAAATCTTATCTTGCATATTATTAGACTTAGGTTATCTTGACTTTTCCATTTTCTCTTTGTTGATGGTTTACAGAAAATTACCTGTTAACTGAACTACCTAGCACCTTATTAATTTTAATAATTAATCTATATTCTTTTACATTATTGCCAAAATGACAGGTTTCTTCCTCCCTTTCCACTCCTTTTCTTTTTCATTCCTTAATTCAATGGTTAGGACCTCTGGTACAGTGGTGAATAGAAATAATAAGAGTAATTCTCCTGTTTCTCTTCAGTTCAACTAAATCTTTAGCCTTTTATTAAAAAAAAAAAAGTAATAGTAATGAGAGTAAACCCCTTGACTTTGCTACAGAGGAACAACATTCTATAAATCACCACTAACTGTAATGTTTGCTGTAACTTTTGCAGCAATCAGGAGTGGATGTTGGGTTTTGTCAAATGCCTTTCCTTATTGAAATTATATGAATTTTCTCTTTTATTCTGCTAAAGGAGTGAATGATACTCATCTTTGTTACTGAGATATAACTCACATAGCATAAAATCTATCCTTTGAAGGCACAGTTAGTTTTTAGTATATTCACAAGTTGTACAACAATCACAACTATCTATTCCAGGACATTTTCATCACTCCAAAAAACCCTGAACCCATTAGTAGTCACTCCCAGTTTCTCCCAAACATTCCCAGCCTCAGCAACCACCAATTTACATCTGTCTCTTATGTATTTGCCTAATGTAGAAAATTTTATCTATCTACTCATCCACTGAAAGACATCTGGGTTTTATATTGACCTATTTCTTCCATTCTATTGGGTATATATCTAGGAATTGTTTGATTTTTTTTAATGTTATACTTGAATACCAAGTATAAATTTTAACATGGCCATTATATACTATCCTTTTTCTAGTTCACTGAATTCTGTTTTTTTAATATTTTGGCTTAAATTTTTTATATATGTGTTGAAGAGTGAGATTAATCTGTAATTTCAAATGTTAGCAAAAAAATTGACAAAGCATCTTTCTTTTTTTTTTTAAATGCAGCCCCCACTACCACAAATTATGCAGCTGAGCTTCCCACATCTGGGGAAACTGCAGGGGTCAGCACATCCAGAGTGCAATGGATGAGCCTCGCCCTGGGAAAATCACCTTTGTGTTCATGGTATCTCCCCTCTCAGGTAAGTATGACAAAGAATCTTTTTATGATTTTTAATAGCTGTAGCATTAATTAATTATAATTATAATCTATTATCAAGATTCCTCTTCTTATTCCTACAATCAACTGTATCTGTTTCTTCTCCTTGCCTTTATCAGTCTCACAATAAGCTTATCAATTTCACTAGTCTTTTCAAACTACAATTTTTATAACTTTTGTTGGTCCTCTCTATACTATCTTTAATTTCTAATTCATTGATTGTGCTTCTGTGATGGTGACACTGTCTTTTTTAGATATTTATTGAGCTATATCTTTGTATTTTGGGTTATAATTTATGAAGTGTCAAATTCTGTTTTATAAATATAATCACAACAATTAATATATACTATCATGAACAAATCCTCAAAAGAGCTCTATTAAATAAGCCAATTAACAAGTATTCATCCATGAATTTTAGGGGGAAAAAATTATCCTAAAATTACAAGATACAAAAAAGTCTGCAAAAGCAATTGCTGCCCCAAAGCTATCTCTCATCATCTACCTCTTTGTCTGGCTAAATTTGTGTCCACTGTTAGGAATGGTAAGTACTTTCTGTTTCCAGTCTTCCACTAAGAAATTCTATATATCCCTGACACACTGAGAGTTGAGTGTGGGTTTGTACTGACTTACACACATAGAATACAGCCTCTTCCTCAGAGTGAGAAAGGGAAAAATCATATACCTTATCATCAATGAGATTTATAAATGAGAGACTTTGGAGGTTAAGAACCAACTAACAGTCTCAGAGATAGGACAGCTGCTTGTTTTTCATTTCTCTCCATCAGAGTTCTTTAATGTCATCTCTGTAAGTTAAGAGCTCAAACATTAAAACTCATCTCTGGCGAGAACAGACACTTACCAGTTCCCTCATCCGCACCATTCTGAGCAGCTTCCCAAACTACCGATTTTGTCCCACACCCATCTATAGATGGCGAATCTGAATAGTCCGCAGGATTAAATGTCCTTGGTTTGAAATAAATAAAGAATAAATGCAAATGAAGCACTCACCAAAGTCACAGAATTAACTGTACATCATCTTCCCAGAAACAACCCCTAAGAACCAATATAAGAAATTTCACCCTACCACCCCTTCTCCTATTTAGTTACAGTCAATTCTTTTAGCCATCAGAATGCAGATCTTCTGAAAAGCAGAAGCTGCCTAGGGATCTTCCATGTACTCTTGTGTGCTGCCCCTACTCCCCCCCTAAATTGTTGTCCTCTGCATCCTAAAGCAGGTGTGGAGACCTGTAATAGTTCTAGGCAGGTTAAGGGCTCTAATGAAAAGCCCCTCGCCCCACTCCCCACCAAAAACCAAGTCTAGACTTAAACAGGCAACAGGTCTTTTCTTTCCAAGTCAGAATTCAAGTTTGGCTTTGAACCTTTTAAAATAGAAGAATATAATCCTTTTTGTTTAGAAATAATAATATAGATAAAAAGAAAACATTTTGTTTGGGACCTCTCTTTTTAATTAAAATCCTAAATACCCATGATTCAGAAGTCTAACTCGAGCCAAATTAAATACCATCTCTAAAATTTTTACAACAGAATTTAAAAAAAAAATTCAGTATTATTGGGGTATCATTGACAAAAGAATCACAAAAGAATTTTTTTTAATTAACAGCAAAATACACAAACAGTTTAAAGCTACTGGGTTGGGTTTACATGTTTAAATGTTCTGGCAAGTTTGCTTCCTGTGTTTTCATCTTCCCTTTGTCCACAGGGAGTTCATGCAGAAAAAACAGAGATGGCAGGAATCACCATCTGAAGGCAGTGACACCCAACAGTGGTGCCCTGATAGATACGGAGAGATAAAGGGCTTTTCCTGGAACTAATTCCTTTCTTTTCCTTTCCTTTCCTGACTGTCATCTACTTATGGCTTTTGTAAGATATTTAAAAACTTTTAATCAAAATCCAGGGGGAGCTAATGTTTTGGATAACAGCAAAAAGTGAAAGAACAACTAGAAATAATGAATAAATAACTATATAACCTATTTAATAACGATATACTTATTCTTCACTATTACAATTCAGGGTAAAAATGATCACTTTTCACAAATAAACATTGCATTTACTTACCATTCAAAGACAATTGCTGGATTTACCAACATAACTCTTAGGCAATGGTTTTCAACTGGGGTGGTTGTGCACCTCCCTCCCAGGGAACATTTGGCGAGGTCTGGAGACATTTTTGATTGTCACAACTTGAGGAGGGGTGCAACTGGCATCTAATAGGGAGAGGCCAGGGATGTTGCTAAACATCCTATAACGTCAAGGGAACCCCACCACCTGAACAAACTATTATCCAATCCAAAGTATCAATAGATCTGGGGCTAGAAATTCTGCTCTAAAGCTTACTGCAATACAATTTTATTCATGCTGTTTTGCTTTTACAATATTTTCTCTTTAAGCATAGAAAATATCTGACTCACCAGGATAAATAAACTGAGTATAAGACAGAGGAAGGAAAAGAGTAACAACTAGAGAAGGTAGCAACTTCAAAAATAGGATGGTTAAGACTTACCCCATGCCTTGGGTTGAGAATCTTCCTGTCCCTCTCCCTCTGCCACGTCCAAATCCTTTCAATTAAAAAAAAAAAGTGTAAATGATATTTACGTCCTTCACAATTATAATTCTACCAACTTCATCCAATATACACCACTACCCAACTACCCAAACATTACTGTCACTGTTCCTAACAGCACCAACATCCCCAACAGTGCACCCAATCTGCTGGTCTCTAATGACACGAATACCTATAGTTACTAATTTCAAAGCATAAGAAAGAATTTAATTTTGCTTGTATGATATTTATCATATGTAGCAGCTTAACATAGGCAGGTTATACTTAAAAATATATTCTAGGTCTTTTTAAATCAACTGGTGCAAACAGCATGACATCATAAGCGTCTACTATAAAACAAAATGAGAACCAAAAAGAAGAAAACGCTAAGTAAACTGAAGGTACTATCATATACCATTTTTAATACTAGGGCTTTTAACCAATGACCAAAATGGCAGTAAATAAGAGAGCAGACAAACAACAAGAAGAAATAGTTTTATTCAGCAACTCTCCAGTTTTTCTTAATCAAATCCTAAAGTTTGAAGTAAAGACTGAAATGCAAGAGCTAAAACTATACAACTCTTAGAAGAAAATATAGAGCATAACCTTCACAACACTAAATTTGGTAATGATTTCTTGGATATAACACCAAAGAAACAGGCGAGAAAAGGGAAAAGAGATATTAAACTGATGCATCAAAAGATACGAACAGAGTAAAAAGGCAACCTAAGAATATTTGCACATCATTTATTTGATAAGAGAGTAACATCAAGAATACATAAATAAATTCTACAACTCAACAATTGGATTCAAAAATAGACAAGGGGCTTAAAATAGACATTTCTCCAAAAAAGATACACAAATGGCCAATAAGCAAATGAAGAGACTCTCAACATCACTAATCATTACGGAAACCTGGCACTCATTACAGTGGAGAGAGAGAGAATAGAAAATAAGTGGTGGCAAGAATGCAGAGAAATTGAAGCCTTTGTGCACTATTTGAGGGGAATGTAAAATGGAATGTGGAAAACAGTATGGCAATTCCACTCTCCACCCCCTCCAAAAAAAATAGAATTATCATATGATTCTGCTATTCCACCTGTGGGTATGTACCCAAGAAAATTCAAAATGGGGTCTTGAAGAGGTATTTGTACACCCATGTTCATATTCATAGCAGACTTACTCACAATAGACAAGACAGAATCAATTCAAGTGTCCATCAATGAATGAATGGATAAATAAAACGTGGCATATACATAAAGTGTAATATTATTCAGCCTTAAAAAGGAAGGAAATTCTGACGCATGTTACAACATGGATGAACCTTGAGGACATTTTGCTAAGTGAAACAGACCAGTCACAAAAAGACAAGTATTTCATGATTCCACTTATATGACGTTACCTAAGAGTAGTCAAATTTAGAGAAAGGAGGTTGCCAGGGGATATATTAGCTATGCTAACATAACTAAATGTATATTTAATCATGTATAACTAACTTATCCAGTAGTTCAAGTTAAACTATTAATATGGTCTTGACAAAAATCTACCCTATTTCTAGAGACAGGAAAACAGAAGGAAATATCTTTAAAAGTGGAGGAACCCAATCTAAAAAAAAAAACAACACAAAAACAAACGAACTTATTTATAAAACAGAAACAGACTCACAGACATAGAAAACAAACTTATGGTTACTGGGTGGGGTGAAGGGGTTGGAAGGGATAAATTGGGAGTTCAAGATTTGTAGACACTAACAAATATATATAAAATAGATAAACAACAAGTTCATACTGTATAGCACACGGAACAATATTCAATATCTTGTAGTAACATGGTGAAAAAGAATACAAAAACAAATATATGTATGTTCATGTATGACTGAAGCACTGTGCTGTACACCAGAAATTGACACAACATTGTAAACTGACTATACTTCAACAAAAAAATATATAAAAGTGGAAGAATCCTAATCATGCATATCAGGGGCTACTGTCTATTTCAACACTGTCAAAAGGCAAAGGTGAGACTTCACACACAGTTCACCATGGCCTACAGAAAAGTCAGAAACTCGGGTTAAAAGGAAAAAAAAAAAAAAACTAGCTCTAAGAAGAAAGCTTTCTCCCCCCCCCCTTTTCAAATGGAGGTACTGGGAACTGAACCAAGTACCTCACACAAGCTCAGCATGCGCTCTACCAACCAAGCAATACCCCCAAGAAGAAAGCTTTCAATGTACAAGTTTTGGCAAGACTACAACCCAAAATTTATGAACAAAGTAATTTAATCTTAAAGTTAGGGGGCAGGGGAATCACACAAGAAAACCAGTTCTCAGGATACATAATCCTTAACTGTAAAAAAACAAACAGACTTTGGTATACCCATGCAATGGAATATTATTTGGCTATAAAAAGAACTGAAGGACTGATATATGCTGGAACACTGTGCTGATATATGGCATAACACTGATGAACTTTTAAAACATTAAGCTAGGTCAATGAAGCCAGTCACAAAAGAGCACATACTGCAAGATTCCATCTGCATGTTATGTCCAGAACAGGCAAGTCTATAGAGACAGAAAGTAGATTACTAGTTGTTTACTTCTGAGGCGAGGTGGGGTGATGAGGAAGGTGGAGGAACTGGGAATTGATAGTTAAAGGGTACAGCGTTTTCTTTGTGAAGGGTGATGGAAATGTTCTGAAATTGATTATGGTGATGGTTACATAATTCTATAAATATACTAACATACACTGAATTATAAGTTTAAATGAGTGAATTATGATATGTAAATTACATCAAGAATTTTTTGGCTATTATAAACACTGTTATCAATGAAGAAAGCAAAAGAAAAACACAACTTCTCTTAATATGTGGGTTCACGTGCACCCATTCAGTGGCATACTGTGTGACAAATGGCACCAACCACGGTTAAATATTAAGAATTAGTGGCAAATTCTTAGAAAGAGATTCTGCTAAGAAATCATTAAAAAATATTTAACACTTGAGCCAGAAAGTAGGATGCGCATGAAACAAGAGAAAGGAATTTATAAAAGAAAAACATACCTTACGACCCAAAATTCAAGAAATCCTTCAAGTTCCCTGGAAAAAGTCAGGATCAACTACCTATCTCCATGTCTCCAGAGGGCAGTAGCTGCACCCAAGTATGAAACAAAAACAAGCCAAATATCTTCAGATTTTTAAAAACTCGAGCACATCTTCATGTAAATTTTAGCAAGATAACAAAATTGTTCTTTCCTATTCACCAGGCTACTAGTAATATTGTTTTCTCTGTATATACCATTCCCCTACACTGTTATCTGTTACAGATAACTGCTTTCATCTAAAAGCAGAATAAAGACTCGGGATCTTTTAATAAAGAAATACAAGATTAAAGGAGATGATCATAAAGAATAAACCAATGTTATGATAAATGCTATACCTTTACTCAGAAAGGTCTCTCTAGGAACTCTGTACTACATCTATGTTGAATTAATTGCTCAAGCTTTTAATGTTCCACATATATGTCTTACACTGAGAGCCAGAGTAGGAAAGATGCTCATTTCCCATGAAAAAAGCCGAAACTCAATAAACAGCTAACTACCTCTGGTGGGGGGAAATCCTAGTAACAGACCGCTAGAGCTGAACATGTTTAACCTAAAGAAAAGTGAGTAGGGAGAGTGATTCTAATCTAAGAAGACAGAAAGCAACCCCTTACCATCATCCCCAGGAGACTCTAAGGAGGGCACTGATAACAGCCAGAAGTGCCAGTAGCTGTGTGCTCCTGAATTTATCACTGCACACTCTGGATCATGAAATTAAAGATCTTTATGTTCCTGACTAGTTCTAAAGTTCTTCGTATAGGCAAAAGTCCCCAGATTTTCCAGGTTGGTCCAGTGATAAAGATGGCTGCTGTGCTGACTATGAGCTGCCCAACTTCCCAGAGGCCTGTTCAGCACTCACAGAGAGCAGGGCATCTCTCTGGTGCTTGTGTCACTGGGAGACTTAGGAGTTGGGCAAGTTGTGTCTTTCTGTCCCCAGGTCAGAGTATATCCACAAAGAGACAGGAATACTCCTTCCTCAACCCCAAAGCAGAATAATGAGTTACATGACAATAGCAAAATGCCCCTGGGATTCACTGAGGAACAAAGCATAGAGTCTACACTCATATTCCTCTTTTTAGCTTTTCTTCAGCTGGTCTGATTATAAGTGTGTCAATTATTTCAGGAAAGAATTAATGGATTCTAACATGAATGAGTAAACGTCTGATGGGGAAAAAGGTTATTTAAACAGTCTCAGAATACTGGCCCCCCCCCCAAAATATGTATTAATTACAAAGGAGGGAGTAATCTTCCTTAAGAAAGCAAACCTAACATCACTAGCAATAGGACAAAACTGTATTGTGTACCCTCCAATATGATGTACTGAGGACAGCTGATCTCATTCTGCAGCATTCCTGCCAAAAACAGACAACATGAATCTAATCATGAGGAAGCTTCTCAGATTGTTAATGAAGGACATTTCTACACAAGAGTCCACATGCATCCAAAGGGCCGAGGCCATGAAAGACAAAGACTATTCCAGATCGATGAACTGTTCTGGATTGAAGGACGCTAAAAGAGACAAGGGGAACTAAACACAGTGTGTGATCCTGGATTAGAACCTGAACCAGATTATCTTTTAAGCTTATAAAGAACATTAGCAGGATAACTGGAAATTTTTAAATAAGGCCTGTACATTGTATCAATAGTGATTTCTTGATTTTATCATTTAAGGTAGCTCTGTGAGAGAATATATTTTTAGGAGTTACACGCTAAAATATTAAGGGGTAAAATGGCATGTTTGAAATTTATATGCAAAGGTTTCAGAAAAAAATAATGTACATACAGAGAGAAAAATGATAAAGAAAATGTAGTAAAATATTAAAGTTTGGGGACTTTGTAAACATCATGTAAAATTCTGCTGTATTTTTTTTATTTCAAAGTAAAATGTTAAAGCCACACCCTAAGCACTTCTGTGTGTATTTCATATTCCAGTAACTACTACTTATTCTGTGAAAAATCCAAGTTGCTTTCCATGTTTACCCTAGCTAAGATGTTCCTTCTCCACAGAACGTTCCTACACAGATTTTCATATGCTTTCCTCCTCCTTACCTTAAATCCATCTCCTCAGAGACTTCCCCAGGTCAACCTAAAGGAGACCCTACTGACAACTGACTGCATCACCAATCATTTTCTTAAGTGAACAGTGCTTTACTTGACTGTCTCTTCTCCTTTCACTGAGGATGTAAGGGATCACATCTTATCTGCAGTGGTATCTTCAACAAGCTAACAAGTACCTAAATATCAGTTGTTGCATTTAATGCTGATATGTAACCTCAATTTCATAAACATGGACTCTTTTAGGGGCGTAATAATGTCACTATTCAATTACCAAAAATAACGTAGCTGTTTAGCAACTAATTTAAGAGCACTACATTTTGTAAAATACTTTTTATACCAGGACCCGAGAAGGCATTGCAGAAAATTCAAAAATTAAAACTACAATGTTAGCACATGGCAGTGCTCAACAATTACTTTTCAATTGTATATAAATACAAAACAGTGAAGTATGTTAAGGTAAGGAGTGAGAAAGGTTTGGTAGTAAACTGTTATTTTTCATGCATTATTTTTCTTCCATTCAAAAGGAAATCACTCCCCTGCAACCTCAAGTATTATTATCTTACCAGATTCGATCACACCAAAAGACAAAACAATACACACATGATGCCAAACCACGCATCAAATAACAAGGTTAAGAAACTCATAGGAATAAAAGCAGACAGTGGCTTGACTGTAACTTCTTACACAATAGTAAGCAGTTTCATCCTGGAACACAGAATTATACTTAGTTTTTCACTAACTAGCATGGCATGTGACAAAGAACGTTACCTAGAATACTCCAAATCTCATAGATTTGTAACATGATCTTCAATATAAACTCAGGATTAAGTAAGTACTACTCAGGAACTCTTCCAGTTATGCAGTAGATACTTCATAAATAACGGCCAAATTCCGTATTTTGCACACAAAACCCAGTATCATTTGATGGCCATGTACCTCTGAATGGTCAACATTTATAAAGTTCCGAAGGTTTTTGCACCAACTACCAGGTACACTTTCCAAAAAGCAAAGACCAGGACACTGAATACCACCTGGCACAACTCCAGTTCTCCTCTGAAGGGGCTATTGTTTTCTCACAAAAACACATATCTCACAAGATACCCTTCTGTGAGTATTTAAACTTTAAATGAAAAATTATCAGTGTCACACTGATTCTTACTCCTCTGAATACAGAGAAGACATTCAGGGAAAGGTATACAAAAACTGGGATATAAAAGGAACTTAATTTTACTTCATTTGCAACAGTTTATACTTTTCATACTGTAAAATATACTCCCATTTTATTTGTATGATTTTAATGTAATACAGAGATATTAAATTCTTAATATAAATTACCCTCAAACTATATATTAGCATATTAAATTCATGCTATTTCATAATACTTTTTAAGCCAACACTGTGTAGATAAGGAGGAAAGGGGCAATTTACTAAAATTAACTAAAATTAAGGAAAGGGGCAATTCACTAAAATTTAACATTTTAGCTAATTTAATCACAAATGTAGATTAGTGTTCTGAAGGACAGCCAGTGTGAAGTTAGCAACACGTGCCCACAAGTATGGTCAAAATGTATAATGTATGTAAGGTAAATAGTAATGTATAAATTTTGTTTGGATCCTGATTCAAAGAAATCAATTATGAAAAGACATAAATAACGAGAGAAATTTATGTATAGATTAAGTATTAGATAACAAAGTTAAGTGTGAAAATAAGCATTATGTTTACATGTGAAAGCATCTACATTTTTCAGGTGTTTCCCACAGTAATTAGGAGTAAACTGACCCCAAAAATCTACTTTAAATTATTTCTGCAGCAAGAAAGGGAGAAAAGAGATAAAGCATAAATGGCTAAAATCCTTAAGCGTTACTGATTAAACATGAAGGGACATGGGGTTCGTTTAAATATTGTCTCCACTTTTCTCTATGTTTGAAAGTCATCACAATAAAAAAAAGGCTAGAAAAGGGAATTATAACTAAAATCTGTTAGAAAATTACAATCTTATTTTTCACTGTGCCTGGCAAATTAGTACATAATTTTGCCCTTTTCTGATCTCTGAAAATCATTTACCTTTGGCCCATACAGAAGTTTAGTAAATGACAGCTGGATGAACAGCCAAGGAAGTCGACAGTATATGTACCACCTGCATTATTTCTACCCTTAATATTTCTGATTAAAAAAATTCGGCCCCAAACACTCAGCTGGAGAACATTCACAACTGCATTCAACAACGTATCAAACAAAACGTCAGTTAATTCAGGTAGCTTCTCCACTGAACCCAAACAAGATCTGCCTATACATCAGGTATCTTGATTTAATAACTGTGAGGAAATTCACTTACAACTCTAAAGTATGTGGAACTACATTCTTGAAGAGGCATCCCAAATTAATAATTGTTAAGAAATGATCACAAACAGAAAACACTGGGCATGGTAATCAAGGGGCAAACAATTTTAATCTTAAAACCATTTATCACATGGGTAAAACACAGCTGTTAAAGTCCAATATAGGAGAATTTAATAATGACTTTTTGATCAGAGCTTCAAGTTCTAAAGTATACCTATAAAGGGCCTTCTCCGCTCATTTGAAAACCATCTCGGTTTCCTCAGAATTACATGATCCAAAAACACTTCATTCTTAGGCATCAGCAAAGGAATCAAAAGATTTCAGATCAATCCTTCTTTCAGAGTACACTGCCGTGCCCTGGTGCTCTGAGTGCACCCGGCCTCCTTCCCATCACAAGCATCACCTTCCCCCTTATTCTGTCTTACCTCTACCACGAGCTCGCTTTCCACGGTCTGAAGGCTTGTCCCCTTGACTGCAGTCAATTCCGTTCTCTTCACCCCTAACTAAGGAAGAAAAGAGGACCCCTTGTACATAATTGTACCAAATAGTTATTAAAAACAAGGACAAAAAGACTTTTTTTAAATCGTTAAAATTTAAGCAAAGGGTATGGAAAACAAGAAAAACAAAACCAGAGTGGCTCAGAAAGTGAGCGACAGCTTAATTCATAGGTGAAAATTCAAAAAGAAACTAAAATGACATACCACTTTTTATTTTTTCTGTTTGGACTTGCCCTCCCCTAAAGTAAGTTTGTTTCCAAAACTTATCTTTGTTGTGCAACTATACACCACAAAATTTGCTCACTGGTTAAGTTCAAAGCGTGGAAAGGCATAGAACAGCGAAAGAGCGAGACCAAGGAAACATTGAGTTCTTGAGGAAATTATTGTTAGAGGTTCTTCCAGGGTGCTCTTCAGAAGATGCCAACACAGTCTTTTCTTCTCCTCAACTCTATATAATGTCAACTCGACATTAATGACTCTATAGAATACAGAAATATTATGAACAATACTGGCACAACTTGCTCCCTTCATCTCTTTCAGGGCTTAACTCCATGAGTTGTGAGGCCGTCCTTGACCACCCCATTAAAATTTGCCAAACCCTCTCTGCTTTCATTTTTCTCCATAGCATTATTTCTTCATAACACCATTAAAATATTATATTAATATGCAACATGTTACTTCTCTTTATTGTTTCATCTCTCTCCACCTCCACTGAAAGATGTTTTTGTTCACTGCTGTATGCCTATCAGAAGGATCTGCTACACTGTACTCAATAAGTGTCTGTGTAATAAATAAACTAGCAAAAGTCTACAAGGGGATATGGTAATGATATATATTTATTCATTCATAATTTAGCTACTTTGGTACGTCTGCAAGGCAGGTAGTGTTGTTTTGCGTGAATAATATCAAAACCTCAGTCGAATGGAAAGTACTTATCTCATCTCAGCACAAAAAAAAAAAAGGAGCAAGACCTCTGAATTCTGCCCACCCCATCCCCAAGCATCCACGTTTGTGTGTGTCCATGTCTGTACAGATGTGCACACAGGAACGCTCCTGGTTTCTAGCCAGGAGCCATTTCAATGCCCAAGTCTGGCAGAAATTCATGGAATGCTCAGTGTGGAAATGAAACATAGCCCATCTCCCTTGAGGGGGGTCACAGCACCACAGCTAAGAATGTGGGAGCTGCCACCACTTTGCAGGGTCTGTATCTTTGCTCTAAGTCCCTGGACAAATAGAGACCTCAGAAGCAAAAAAAAAAAAAAAAAAGTACTGAGAAAACCCTCCCTATTCAACAATTTTCCTTTTAATCTGACTCTTGCCCATACCACAAGTATCTGTTAAGTGGAGAAGAATAAAACAGCTTTATCTACCAGCAAATGAAAAATCTTTAAAATTAGAGGGTGCACTTGATTCACAACAGAAGGCAGTCTTAGGACACAACACAACTACCCTCCTACAGCCCAGGTCAATGCTAACATGAAATTGCATCAGTGAGAGTTCTAATGAATTACTCCTTGGAGCTCATTACTAAGTGTTAACTATAATAATAAATACTGCATTGAGAGCGTGGATTTATGGCCATTCACAGGACTACTTTTTCAGCTTTTTAGAATGCATGAAAATTTTCATAATACAAAGTTGAGGAGAAAGGTCTGTACTTACACTCTCTCCCACGACTGCCACCTCTTCCTTTCCGGTTGTTGTTTCCACGCCCACGACTCACTTCTCTCTCACTTCTCTTCTCTCTATTCTCTTTGTTTTCCGAACTCTCTTTTCCAAAATTCTTCTTCTTCCCTCCTACAGTCTCCCAAGAAGTCTACCAAAAATAATAGTGTTTATTCAGAGTTGTCTCTTGAAGTGTATACAATCATCAAGAGAGTGTCCATTTATCTTTCAAACTAATTACCCACGCCTTACATTGCCTACCATTTTAATTCTTTTCCACATACGTATTGTATCCTCTAATGATAAAGACAGCAAACCTCTTGCTAAGTTTCTGTTGCTGTATAGAGCAAAAAAGATTACAGCAACTAGCTGAGCTGACAACATATATGCCCACCATAGAGCCTTTTCCTATGCTGTTTTTAAGAATAATGTATATGTTGTTTCCCCAAGCTCCCACTCTATGCCACACCCACCTACCTCAGTAGTAGGTCTTAAACCTATTAATGAATAGCTCAATGACTATAAAATTACATAAGATGATTCCCTGAAATCTCAGGAGTACAACTTTTCCCTATTCAGTTATCCAAGGTAACCATCTTAAAAAATTTAATGGTTGAGATATTTTGGCTTAGTTTTTTTTTTTTTAAAGATGCCCAAAATTTCAACTTCAAAGACCTGTTCTAATGATAAGTCAAATGATTTATATCACCTCCCTTTTCCCGCAAATCAAATCAAATCACACATATAAAAATTGTTGAGAAAAGAATGAGACACTATGTTCTTGTGGATAAAAATGTATTGAGATTTCGATCAGGGTATGTTAACTGGGAAATTCCAAAATTGGCCCATTTGTTTCTATTTACTTTAATTCACAAGGGATTTGAAGTGATCTGATTCCAAACTAAGAGCTATTTTAAACTTTAAAAAGAAGCTTAAGAAAAACATTTTATCCAAATAAATGTAAGCACTGGAAATTAATAAAATTAAAGATACAGCTGAATTATTTCTAAAATGGTGGAGGCCAGATTTAAAACACCTAAAGGAATTTTTTTAATATATCTACAAACCTTTGAATTTATGTTTGGTTAAATATAAAATGATTGAATGTGGAAAAAATACAAATTAAACATATTATTTTCCACTTCTAAGGTTTGGTGAAGATTTTAAAAACTGACACCCAACAGTTATGACAGAATAAGCAGGTATTCTCAACTCCAGTGGACATGCAACTATTCTAACCTTCCAGGAAGTTTACCTGGCAATAGTGTCCAAATTTTAATTTGTTCACAATTTTTGGCCCAGCAATTCTACTTCTTGGCCTTTATTCAGAGGAAATAATCTGATAACACTACAAACATTTATATACAATGAACAGCAGAATAAAAGAGTGGAAAATTCCCCAAATATCTAGCTTAAGAGATTACCTACTCTAGAACATCCAAAGGGAGAAGTATACAGCCATTTGAAGAGTTATCCATTCTATACACCGGAAATTAACACAACATTGTAAACTGACAATACCTCAATTTCAAAAAAGTTTTAATAAAAAAAAATTTTTAAGACTTATCCAGGTATACATAGAAAGAGATCCATAATACAAGTGAAGAAAGCTATCAGCAAACAGCATATAAGATAGGAATACATTCTTCAGCTTAAACAGGAGCTTGTGTATTATTGAAGAAAGTTAGAAGTCTTTATCTAAGTGGGGACCTTTAATCTGATTTAACCTGTTTATTGTTCTGCACTGCTTTTTTAATTAACAATAGAGATTCTTTATTTCAGAAAAAAAAATTCCATAGTGTACAAACTCAATCAATTATCTTCAATACAAATAAACTAAATACGTAAGACAGCATCCTGTCCTCTTATATTAACAAGACAAAAAGTAAATTCTAGAGGTCCTGGAAAAATTACACACAGAGTCAGCACAAGTTGCATGTATAAACAATGTATAATGTTTTTACAGGGCCAGACCTAAAGGTATTCAATCACGATGAAAGGACAGACTTTCTATGTCAAACATTTTGAGAAAAACATCTTAATCCATTTCATTCAGCAAAGGATACCCTTAAGCAAGTCTTGGCTTGTGAATTCTACAAAAACTAACAACAACTTATTGGGGAAGAAAGTAGAGCAAGGGACATTTAAAGGGCAATTGGTCTAACACCACAATAAATGCTAACAAGAGTAACAAATGTTTTGAACATTTTTCAAAACAGTCTGCAAGAGTGCACACAGGTTTTGAAAGTGAACCAAATAATTCTAAAAGATTTTCAACAGAACTTCTGGCAGTCTTTGCCATCTATGTTTGGCTACCTGTAGAACAGGTCTTAGGAAATTCTAAGAGAAAGTCCTCCCAGACACCACATTTAGTCATCAGAAGAGCAGGCTTCCAGGCCAGCTCATACAAAAATCACTCTCTCACCCCTTTATATTTGCCAAGAACTTAACACAAACAAATTACTCTATGAGTGTGTGTGTGTGTGTGTGTGTGTGTGTGTGTGTGTGTATTACTCTATATATATATAAAAAACACAAACTATATATATAATATATATGTTATAAATTATATATATATAAAACACAAATTACTATATATATATTTTTTTAAGCACATTAATGCAAGGGACTTACATCTCAAAATTAGTTTGTCACTCAAACAACACAGCATTATGATGGGATGAAACAAAGTTCAGTACTTATGACCATGTTAAATGGTTTCCTTTGACAATTACTCATACATTAGAAAGACAAACTCATCCTCAAATATATCATGGACAAATCCCCTTAACTTTTTTTTCTCTTTCAAAATAATAATTTTGTTTCATAAGACCCTGGCACAAAACAAGGTTAGCCAACAGGTCAAGATGTGTTTGCTTTCATGGTTATTTTAAATGTTCCTGCTCCCAGAAATCCTAGAGTGCTTACATTCTCTAGCAGTCCATTCCAATTACTCTACCGCAGATGGAAAGACACTCCTCACAGTTGGTCAGCCGTGACTGCCACAGCCAGGACTCATTCTGCCTCTCCATCTCTCCCGCAGCCCTCTCACCTTCACACAGGAATGTGCCTTTTGTGTCTGTATTCAAGCCCCAATCTGCCATTTTTTGATATTTTAGAAACACAATATGCCAGACCACTATATGATTTCCAGGTTCAAGGGGTAACCAAAGAGACTTTCACCACAAAACCACCTCCTTTGAGTTCAGTCCCACATGAAGAGAGGAAGTTGAAAAGGAGTGACACCACAGAAAAGGAATGACAAATCTGCAGAGCTTAAGGAAAGGCAAGAGTGTTTAAAACAGTATCCCGATCTATTTCTAACATTTAAAAGGGGCCCTCCAATTTATCATTTGGAAATATTTCACATATTCACGCTGATTTTTTTTTTAATAAAGAGGGCAGTTAAGCTCTTCACTTCATTGTAAATCTAAGTGAGAGCCATTCTACACTGTGTCCATTGAAGTAATCCCCATGTTTTATAAAGCCTAACAAATACCTAAAGGTCAGCAAACAAAAACTCTCCAAAATTTTATCTCCTCACTTACCATGATCTATTTTTCCCAACAAATTGACATATTTGGTAGTTTATCATGTTGGGCCAATTTTATCTTGCATAGAATTTTACCAACAGACAGCTATACTCCAATAATTAAATTATTTCCCCATTAACTAATTTTTACAATTACAAAATTCATTCTGATTGTTTCATAGTAAATAAAAAGATATTCATTTAAGTTTTGAGCTTGTCACAGCAGTTCATTTTAAAATAGTTTGTCCCTAACAAAACCTGTCCCTAAAAATAAGAACCTGATTAAACCTAGACACTGACAAGGAAGGTACTTTTTGATATGTTCATCTTTATACACTTTTTAGATGAATCATTTGTTTTAATCTGCTCTGAACTGATTTCCTTAATGAGAAAATGGAAGTGAAATACTGTGCAATCTCCACGTAGAAAAGATTAGGGCTGACATCTGCCGGGTGTGACTTTAGTTGCATCCTTCCTAAAATAAGAGGGAGGAGCTCCAGAGCACATGCACATTACTAAAACTTTACTAAGCTAAAAAAAAATTTTTTTCTTATTTTATGTATCTGTCAGACTGTCATGAAAATTTGTCCACAGAATATTCACACATGAGGAAACAGATGTACCAACAAATCCTGGTTTTCCATTAATTTAGAGATATAGGGAGTAGTAAAAGGGGACAACTGAGATGAAGAAACATGAGCAGTGGAGCCAAGACAAGTTTTTTTAGGTGGCAAAAATGTCCACATTTTTTGGACAAGAGAATTTTGGCAACTGTGTAAGGCTGGAGTAGATGACCAAGTTCTCTTTTGAGTCTTCAGATTCTACGGACTTCAAGAAACCACACATAACAAAAACAGTCATTTCAGGACAGTGTTCTTTCTGGTTTTAAAACAAATATGGAATAGCATCCATAATCCCCTCCACCAGCATCCCCAGATAAAGTGAAGCTGAAAACACAATATGGAACTGGAGACAAATCTGTTTTGCAAAATCAATTAATAATACTTACTGTGTCTGAATTTCCTTCCAGTAATATATTGATAGCTTTGTTGATATCTCCATTACAATCATGTAGGGCCACTATGCATTCATCCTGATTTTTTCCTGTCACTTCCATAAGCTGTTGTTGAAATTATACAAAAGTGGTTAGGGGAACTCAAAATTGGCACTTGATATTAGTTTTAAGATTCTACTATATAGAGATATTTGGCAGCTATCACAAAACTCATTCCTAGACATACCATTTTCTCAATTAGCCTCAACAGGGTGCTATGTCTGAAGTAATCAAATAAATCTCCTTGGTGCATTAACAAGGGAGATTAAGCTACTTAACATTTTCATCACAAGGAACAATCATAGATTAGGCACAATATGTTTCTCAATTACCAGTGAACAAATGTATGATGTAAGCATTTGTTGTATCTACATTTAACTATTTTAATGTATATCAGCTGTAGTTCAAAATAGTTTGACCCAAACATCTGAAGTGATTTCTCTGTAGTCAAAAAGCAGCCATCTGGACCCAGGTCACTTGATCTCATAAATACAGCTCTTTGGACCACACCATTCCATCTGGTTTCTGCCCTGTATTATGTAGCCAAGATTCTACACACTCCACAGCTTTCCAGTGTTTCAGTCTTTGGTTACCTACTAATAAAGCCAGATTTATATAAATGACCTATACTAACCCAATACCCATCATATGCAATTGTTAACAATGCACAGTAAGAATTGAAATTCCCCCCGGTGATTGGATTAGAAAGAGAAAGAACTACAAACTTAAAGCTCTGAACTCCTGTACCAGTGCCCTTTTGTGTCTATTTGCTATGCTAGTCAAATAAAAAGCAATGATACATAGAAGTGTGTCTCCAACAGTACATAAATCTCATTCCAGAGAATGAGTTCTATAATTTTTTATAAATTTTATTTTTTAAATACTTTTTACAAGTCATTTGGGGGTGGGAGGTAATTAGGTTTATTTATTTATTTTTAGAGGTACTGGGGATTGAACCCAGGATGCTAAGCACGTGCTCTACCACTTGAGCTATACCCTCCTCTTCTCCAATGTATGTTTGGAATCACCACAATGTTTGAAAAGGCATTTCAGCTCATCCTTAACATTAATATTTTCTGAGAACTTGCCAAATACTAAATATACTTCCTATGACGTATATACCACGTCAATGTGCTTTCACAAATGTTCACTGTTCACATATAATACAAGTAACTCAAAGATTCTACTGCCAAAATTCCTTCATTCTAGCCACCAATACAGGTATTTAATTACAAGTTCAAAATCCAACTAGCTGAGAATAAGCAAGAAACATACTTTAAAATTAGAATCTCTAGTGAAAATATCTTTTTAAGCACAGTAAGAATAGATTACAAAACTGACAGTATCCTTTGCCAGAAACATACCTGTTTAACCTTAGCTTCAAACTCTGAATCGTTTTTATCAAAGATCACTTGAGCGAGACGCATCTGTTCAGCTGTAGCCTGGAAAGCACATAAAACTGTTAAAAGATTTGAGAACCAAAAATGTAAGTTAAATGCCAAAATCTGGTGCAAACAGATAAAAGCTCTCAAGCACTACAGCACCATGGTAGTAGAATATTAATTAACTTAAAAAACAAACAAACGAAAAAACTAACAGACTCTGAATTTAGACTTCTCAAACATATGCAACATGTTCCCAATAAGGTAAATAAGCATCAAGTTAAATAGTGTAAAGGTCCCATTCCTTTGGCCAAATGACCTAAAGTCCTGTTATCTTCATTAGCCATGTGACTTATTTGAATTTTCCTTCCCTTGGGGAGATGAAGTGATAGTGCAACAGAAAGTGGAAGAACAGGAAGCAGTGGAAACAGCTGCCAGGACACAGGCTTAGAACTAGCCTTCCTGTCAAAAAGGCAAAAAAGTTCTGCAATCAACTCAAAAAAGGTCAGTTCTGAAGAGAAAAGGCTGTATTTATCTAAATAAAAGTTATTTCTTAAGTTACACTTTTATTTTTAATCACAATTTAAAAATGGCTTTGATAAGATTTAAAAAAAAATTTTTCAAACACTGAAATTAGTCACCTGTACAGTAAACTCTTCTCTAGTTGCTTTTTTCACTCAAAATCCTTTTACAAAAACTAAATAAAAAAGAATTACTGAATTTTTGAGGTTTCCTTTCATAGTATTTCTGGCAACTAAAAATTAGAAAGTGGGGAGGGGATAGCTAAGTGTAGACTGCATGCTCAGCATGCATGAGATCCCGGGTTCAATTTCCCATACCTCCACTAAAAAAGAAAGAGAGAAAGAAACCTAATTATCTCCCCCCTCCTAAAATAAATAAAATTGCACAAAAATAAAATAAATGCTCTAAAAAGATTTTTTCAAAAGAATTAGAAAGGGGGCAGGGAACAGCTCAGTGGTAGACTGCAGAGCTTAGCATGCAAGAGGTCCTCCTGGGTTCAATCCCCAGTACCTCCATTTAAAAATCAGTCAATAAATAAATCCTTTTGACACAACACTGTAAAATGATTATAAATCAATAAAAAATGTTAAAATAAATAAATCCTAATTTATTGGCCTCTTCAAAAAACAAACAAAAACACAACAAAAAAATTCAAAAGGTATTTTTAAAAAGGGTAACTCTTCTGTGCTGTGAGTTAATAGTAACCTACCAATTTGATGTCTTGGCTTTGCAGAAGTTACTATGATTATGAACAGGGACATTAGATGAGGAATATACAGGAACTCTCTGTTCTGTCTGCAACTTTCTGGTAAATCTAAAATTGCTCTAGAACAGTTTATTCAAATAAACTTTACCACTGCTAGCTAAAATCAATACTAACTCCCAACATAAATATTTAAAAAGTTAAGTCATTTAAAGTACTGAATGATCTTAAAGGCAAGAAAACTCCACAAAGTGCTAATATTAAACAACTTTTCATCTTTGTTTTTAATACATGTTCATAATAATCTCGACTGGACCAGGGTAGGGGGTGGGTTGTTAGTATTTACACTGCAAAAGCACTTTTCACAAGGGCTTTCCAGTCCATGTGGGTGGTTGGTTATGGGAGCTCCAGCTACCCTTGGCCTGCTCCCTCCAATCTAATGGTCAGTCCTTCATCCCGACCTGTGACTGCTGTGACCTCAGTTGTAGTGCTACTATATTACAAACCAGAAAGATGTTTGTACAGAAATAGTGTCTACACAACTGCCAGTTTTACCTTAATCCTACCCAGTACACAGGATGAAGGACCTTCTTCACACACATCAAGTGAGAAGTCCCAGTGCTGCAGCCAAAAGGACCCACAGTATAAAATAAGCGGATGAGGTAAAAGGGAAAAGCAAAAAGGAAGATGAGTACTAGAAAGATATCACTTCCACATTATTATACATTTGAGGTTTAGGTAATGTCAACCATTTATTAATGAAAGTAAACCATTGGTGCCCTGTGTACTAAAAGCCTACAAGATTAATTTTTGCCCATTATCCCTAATACCAATCCCTTCTACTCTGAGTTTCTAATCTAAAAATTGTACCTCACTCATATTCATTCACCTTGCTCCAAACCAAGCACATGAATGCTCATTGCTTCCTACCATTAAATTTCCTTAAATTACAAAATTTTAGCACAGCATTTGGCACTTATTTTTCTCTGGTATCAAAAACAAAATAATAACCATACTGCTTTGTAAGGACCCACACTCACAATCTATTGTGAATATCTCTATCATGTTTACTGACTGCATAAATTGCTATTATTTCAGAAGACAAAGGTTGAGAACTGTTATAGATTAATGAACACTAAAAAAAAGGCACACAAATAAGATATGTGATGACTCTGTAATGGAAGAAGGAGAAGTGCTACAAAGGACATTACTGGAATAATTGACATTACTGAAATAACTTAAGTTCCGCATTGACAAAACCGGAACACGATAACTGTAGAAAACACTGCAGCAATGATAAAGTTACAAAATCTGATAATGGAACTGTATTTACGTAATGAAGTATCATTCAAGACTTGAAGACACTAACTACTAAATATAAAATAAACAAGATCATAATGTATAGCACAGGGAATTACATTTAATATCCTATAATAACATATGTTGAAAAAGAATATGAAAAGGAATATATATGTAAAATCAATCACTATGCTATACACCAAAAACTAACACAACATTGTAAATCAACTATACTTCAATTAAAAAATGAAAAAGTAAAAAAATAAAAAGAATTATTTTTGTTCTTAGGAAATACACACTTAAATATTAAAAGATAAAAGGCAAAATGTAGTTTAAAACAATCTCAAACAGTTCAGAATAAATAATGCATGCAAGTATGTCTATATTCGTAGACATATAAATATAGAAAAAATGTAACAGAGTAAAAGTGACACTGTATTAAAAATCTGTTAAAGGGCAAATGAGCATTCTCTAAACTACTCTTGCAACTTTATTTAGTATTTTGTTTATTTATTATTGTATTATTTATTTTATTTGGCAGGGAGGGAGTGACTAGGTTTATTTAGTTTAGAGGCAGTACCAGGGATTGAACCCAGGACCTCGTGCATGCTAAGCACGTGCTCTGCCACTGAGATATACCCTTCCCTTACTCTTGCAACTTTACAGCAGAACTAAAATCCCATGGACAACAAAAACACAGAATAAAACTAGATGACGTGTCCCTCACAAAACTCAAAATACAAACAAGTGAAGAAAAAAACAACTGATCTGCATGGTATAAACTGTACCATGTAAAGTAAGCAAAGGCAAGCACGGGGGTGTCTGGTCTAAGAACAGGAAAATCCCAAGTAGCCAAGAGGTATTTACTGGAAAGTTAGGAGGGCCAATTTGAGAACAGCACCTGCCACTGTAGGGTTTTGACAACTCCAACAGAAGGCCAAGTGCCAAGACTGCAGAAAGGTTTAAATAGGCTGGGGCAGTTACCGTCATAAACTCTTGAAACTGACCAGCTAGGGCTCCATCAAGAGAAACCATTAGAAACAAAATCAATATTGTGCCACATATATAGGAAAGAAAGAGAAGTTCATGTTGGGGGAAGAGGATAAATCCAGGAAACCTCAGGAAGCAAGCCAATCTTAATGACACAGAAAAAGAGAAAACACTCTGAAATCAGAAAAGCTGCTCGACCATGTTGCCTTGTAAAAGTCCAAGACGACTCATTTCACATAAAAATGAGCAAAAGGAAAATAAAGGTCAAATCCCACACAAAATTATTATGAGGGGAAAAAAAAGCATAAGCAGGATAATCCCCCCATACCCAATGAAAGTGCCCCCCAGAACAGTGCCTAGGGAACAAAGCAAAACCGCCATCTTCTGTTTCAAGAACACACTGAAGACACGGAGCATGAAGAAAATGACACAGACAAAAGAACTTAACACGTCTAAGTTTTCCTAATTCAGAGATGAAAATGAAGACTAAACGATAAGGAACACACAGAAAAAACTTAACGGGGGGGAAGGGTATAGTTCAGCAGTGGAACGAGTACTTAGCATGCATGAGGTCTTGGGTTCGATCCCCAGTACCTCCATTAAAAATGAATAAATAAATAAACCTAATTACCTCCTCCAACAAAAATAAAATAAAATAAAATAAAATAAAATAAAATAAAATAAAATAAAATAAAATAAAATAAAATAAAATAAAATAAAATAAAATAAACTTAAGAGTTAATGCTACAAGAGAAATTTACTTAAAGTAAAAAATAATTTTTAAAAAGGAAAAAGAAAAAGAAATGGGAGAAAAATCAAATATTGAACATAGGCAAAAGACAAGCCAACCTGACCCTGTGGCTCATACAAGTCTCTGAAGAGGACAAGGACAAAAAGGGAACAGTACTAATGCTCAAAGCTAAAATTCAAGAAAAATGGAAAGCAAATAGAATACTGTTTGAATTTGTGAAAGAAAAAACACCATACTTAAGAATATCAACCCAAAACACTACACAATGACATATTTTCTAGTAAAAGATCTGGATTCTAAAATGAAAACATCCATTTTGCATGTAGGCAGAAGTAACAAAAGACTTATAAGGGAAAGAGATGAGAATATAGATAAACTTGTCAAAAGCAGTGCTTTTGTGCAAAAAGAAAATAAAGTAACATTTTAAGATACTCAATAAAGAAAATGTGAGCCTAGCATTTATAGCCAGCAAAACTGACTTTATATTCAAATATAAAGGATATAAATTGTTACCAGCACCAAAGAACACAGGGAATATTATTCCCTCGAGTCATTCCTGAGGAATCAATATCAGCATTGACTTCAGACAACCAAAATGACTAGAGATACTGACCTAAGTATTAATGGTGACTATTAAGCATATACTTATTGTAGAAATAAAACTAAATGATGCCTCAAAGGGAGAAAGTATAGTATACAATGGGTACATGAACAGGGTATTAGCTATGATAAAATACTTTAAGGCAGTGGAGGGGACCTCTGCACCTTACAGAGGGAGCTTGTCGGCTAATTCAGGTGCCATGGGTACCGAAGGCTGTACCCTGAAGCGGTGGAGGCACCAATCTGTCAGGCCTGCATTAGCTGCCAGATCATTTACTCACTTGACAGCCACCCCTATCATGTAAAATATGCTTTTAAGGCTATTAGTTGAGGTGGCCTTGTATTAAGACTGTCAACAGTGAAAAAACATGTAACTGTCATATATGACAGCACATGACGGGGGGAAGGTATAGCACAACTGGTAGAGTGCACGCTTAGCATGCATGTGGTCCTGGGTTCAATCGCCAGTACCTCCTCTAAGAATAAATAAATAAACCGAATTACCTCCCCACTCACCCCCTGCCCCAAAAAAGCACATGACTACTCAACTCTAGCAGAGTGACTAATCTATTCTGGATAACCAAAAACACTGGCTGTGTAATGAAATAATGGAATGACAGCTGACAGTGGGTACCAGATATAGAGACACAATATGAGACAGCAAACAGTAGAAACAAGTATGGCCATGAGATCCCTGTTGTGTAAAAGGATTATAGACACTTACTTCCCAGGTCCATAAACGGAGTGCCTCTTGGTTGTTGAGTGATTTTCACCAATACTGATAAAGACCAAGGCTCTCAGATGTACAAGTGTCATCATCCTGCATGTTACTACTGTCAGTTTAAAAGCTACTACAAAAGGAGTAAAATCAAATGAACCAAGCAGTTTCCTTGAAATTTCAAGTGTACAGAAACTATTTAATTCAACATTTGTTCTATCATCTGACTTGAAGGTAAAGTTGAAAATCTTAAATTCAGAAAATTCTTACAGAAACAGAGATTGATACACACCTTGCTGCTCCAGTAGAGAATGTAAACATTTATATTTAGTGTGTCAAATTCTGATGCCATGAACTAGGTTTTATATAAAAACAAGCCAACATTTATAGACGCCTCTGGAATAAAATACGAGCTCCTCTCACTTTGCCAAGTTCAGAACTGCGTATAAATAAAAGCAGCACTGGTTACAGGAGAGGTGGGTAAGAGTGGGGAAATCACAGCAGTAGTACAGTACTGTTATCCTTCGAAGACTGTTGTATGTATAAAGTGGGAGAAAACAAATGAGCAATTTGGGAATATTCTTAACTATATCATCCCTTGGTTCTGAGGAAACCAAGATTCTTATTGTGGAAGTAATAAACATATAATATAAAAGAAGTGAAAACCCTATGGTTCTGAATGTGAATTATCAGCATGAACTCATGAGGCATTTTATCTTAAAAAAAATTTTTTTTTATAATTCTGTCCACTAGAGAGACCTATTAACAATGACAAACCGAGTAACAACAAACAACAGTTAGTTACCAGACTACAACCAAGTCAAGAAGCACTCAGGAGCCAATCTGAAGAGACCTGGCCAAAGATGGGGTAATTTGAACTTCAAAAGGGGTAACTAGAAATAACTGAACCCAATCAAATGTTTAAATCCATAAATTCATAATTATACATTTTAAGTACTAATTATTCATCTTTTGAGGATGATAGGCAATCAATTAATTATTTTAAAAACTGGTAAATATACTCTTCCAACATGTGATGGTCATGAAAAACAAGGAAAGACTGAAAAACTGTTGCAGATCAGAAGAGACTAAGGAGGCATGACAACAAATTGGACGGGATCCTGAAACAAAAAAGAGACCCTAGTGGAAGAACTAGGGAAACCCAAACAAAGTCTTTATTTATTTAATAATACTGTGCCAGTGTTACTATCTTAGTCTTGACAAATGATTATTTAAGACAGACGTTAATAAACTACAGCCTAGGATCTGATTTTGTATGGTGTGCCAGCTAAGAAAGGTTTTATACAACAAAAGGAAAGAATATGCAACAGAGATTGTGTGTGGCCTCCAGAGCATAAAATACTGGCTATCTGACCCTTTTTTTCCAAAAAAGTTTGCCAACATTTGATATAAAATGTTAACATTGAGGGAAGCTGGCTGAATGTTACAGAGAACTCTGTATCATTTTCCAACTTTTTTGCAAATCTTAAAATTATTCCAAAGCATTAATTCCAAAATAGTTTTTAAAGAAGAAAATAATAGGAGAGGGTACAGTTCAGTGGTAGAGAGCATGCTTAGCATACAGGAGGTCCTAGGTTCAATCTTGCATACCTCCAATTCAAAAAAAAAGGAAATAATAGACTACAGTAGTAACAAATGAAAGAAAGAAAAGAGAAAAATCAACAAAATCAAAACTTGGCTCTTTGGGGAGGGAGTGGGCACCAACAGAACTGGTAAACCTTTTAGCCAGAACAACCAGGAAGACAGAGAGAAGCCTCAACTTATTAAAATTAGGAATGAAATACAGAACATCACCACCAACTTCAGAGGAATAAAAAGGATTGTAAGAGAATGTCATGAGCAAGTATGTACCATCAAATGTGTAACCCAGACAAAAATCAACAATTTTGTCTAAAAAGGCAAATTCCCAAAAAGACACAAACTACTGAAACTGACTCAAGAAAAACTGAAAATGTGTAACAAGTGATTGGATTAGTCATCAAAAAAAATTCCCACAAAGAAAAGCCCAGGCAAAGATGGCTTCACTGGTAAATTCTACCAAACGAAAGAACGAATACCAATCATCAATTTTTCATAAACTTTTCCAAAAAACAGAGAAGGGAAAACTTCATAACTCATTCTATGAGATCATTATTACCCTGATACCAAAAGCAAAGATACCACAAGAAAACACAACTATAGAAAAATATCCCCCAGCAAAATCCTAGCAAACCCTAGCATACTACTACCATATAAAAAGGAATATATACCTTGGCCAGGTTAAGTTTATCCCACGAATGCAAGGTTGTTTTAACATATTAACAATGTAATATGACCTATTAATAGAACAGACAAAAACCACATGATCATTTCAACAGACATACAGAAAAAGAATTTGGTAAGATCCAATACCCTTTCAGGATAAAAACAAAACAAAGCAAAATCAAAAACTTAGAAATAGAAGGGAACTTCCTCAACCTAATAGTCAACTAAAAAAAAAAAAAAAACAAACCTATGGCTTAACATTATACCTAATGGTGAAAGACAACTAAAAGCTTATGGCTTTAAAAATAAAAGCATACACATACACACAGGAAAATACCCAAATACACACCCTTGCAATGCAAACTTGAGAAAAACACTGAATGTATTATACAGGATACGGCCAACAGCAATTTGATAAACCACCACTGTGAAATTATTCATCCATGAAGCATTATCTATAAGATCAAAAGTTATTATAAAAATTATCAAATCATAAAGTAGCGTTTGTTTTATTGCTAGAAAGGATCTTAGAGGTAGTAATCCAGTTCAACCCTATATGGTGCCCCTAAGTAATTTCCTCATGCTTTATTCAGGCACAAGCCTCCTAACTACCAGAAGCAGGTAGTATCCTGTATACCAATCATGCTGTCTCCCAGCTAGGGAGGAAGCTACTTTTTTCTTTTTTTTAAATCTTCTAAACTGTATTTGGAAATGACAAAATCTCCCTAGAGACAAGGCCCTGAGCAGAGTCTGTCCCCACCAGGAAGTTTTACATCAACTGTACAGAACAAAATTAGCAACGAGTGATCTTTGGCACTACTTTAACAGTCTTAATGAACAATAAGGTCTTACTGTTTAGCAGAGGGAACTATATTCAACATCTTGTAATAACCTATAATGATGGAGAATATGAAAAAGAATATATATATAACTAATCTAAATGCTGTACACTAACACAACATTGTAAATCACTACACTTCAATAAAAATTTAAAAAATGAACAGCCTAAGAACGCAGCAATGAGGGTCTAGGCTTGTGTAGTTGCCATGAGAAGGAAGAGATGTAGAGGGAAATGTTTCTTCTGTAACTTTATACTTGAAGACTGAGAAAAGTGACTACAACACATTCAAGAACTGGGAGAACGCAGTCTACATTAGTCATGGGAAACCTGCGAGACTCAAATGAAAAGAGGTACACAGAATAATGGAATGAGAGTTGGAGGCAAG
Source organism: Camelus dromedarius (assembly GCF_036321535.1). Lineage (NCBI taxonomy): Eukaryota > Metazoa > Chordata > Mammalia > Artiodactyla > Camelidae > Camelus > Camelus dromedarius. The sequence continues at coordinate 7,442,966 of NC_087445.1, read as the reverse complement.
GTGGAAAGCAGTCAGCATAAAGAAAATCACCAGAACTCTAAAGCAGGTGTCCGTATTGAGAAAAAAAAAATGAGCACAACTTTCCAGGTTGAGGGTGACGTTCTGTATCTTGATAGGAGACTGGGTTACACAAGTATATGCATCCTGAAAAAAACAATCCGATACACCTGAAATGTCTGTATGCAAATTTCCCCTTAAGGAGGGCAGGGAGAGAGGGAGAGAGAGAGAGGAAGGGACCCAGATGAATGTTAAACTCTAGTTAATCATATATAAGCTAAAATGCTCAAGAAGAAAGTATATTGATTTCTCTACTTTGAAATGCATCAAAAAAAAAAAAAAAAAGACAGCATAATGGACAGCTGGCTAGTCAAGTGATAGAACAAATAGAGTAAAAAGGTAACTGTGAGTACATGGGTGTTTCCTGTACAACTCTTTCATCTACTCTTCATATTTGGACATTTTCATAATAAAATATTAGGGGGGAAAAATTTCAGATCAGAAAAGAGGCCCAGAAAAAGGTCAAAAAGAAAGGGCAAAGGAAAAGAAGAGGAAAGAAAAAGATATTAAACAGGGGCTAAAATAAAAAATATAAATGGAGTTGGAGAAAGACAAACAGTATGTGAGATCACTCATATGTGGAATTAAAAAATAATACAAATGAATCTATATACAAAGTACAAACAGACTCACAGACAAGTTTATGGTTACCAAAAGGTGGGGGCGGGGGATAAATCAGGATATGGGAGTAACAGATACAAACTACTATACATAAAATAAGCAACAAGGATTTACTGCACAGCACAGGGAACTATATTCAATTTCTTGTAATAACATATAATGGAAAATAAGCTGGAAAAAAAAATACATATATAATTGAATCATCAACTTTACCATACACCTGAAACTAACACAATATTGTAAATCAACTGTACTTCAATTTTTTAAAAAGATAAAAGAAAAATATAAATGGGAAAAAAATCCAAGAAAGTGAACTGCAGACCAGTTGTAGAAACTCAGTCATTCAGTGTAGGATGTTTATTAAAAGAATGTGCCTAATTCAAGACATTTCACACAGAAAATATGGCATATAGAAAAGTCACCGAATACAAGGTACACACACCAAAGGCAGGGATTCTGGCTGTAACATCTTCTAAAAAGGGGTGTGGGGTCAATTAAAGTAACAGGGCAGGGGAGAAAACAGCTACAATAATTAGCTGTAAAGGCAGCAATACTTAAAAACTGTCTGAGAACTGCCTGTGCTTCCTAAATGTACACAAGTTACAGAAACAAAGCTTCCCATCATGATTCTATTAAAGTATCTTATAAAATATTTTTTTAAAAAAATACTCAAGTTGACAGACTTTCACTAAAAATTATAAGCAGAACTTATTAATAACAGCATTTTGCTGTAGGCAACAGTCTAGGGCTTCCACATATTTCTTTATTTTCATTTTGATACTGTTTCACCCACACATTCCTGTCAAGTCACTATTCATTACCATATGTAAGGTAAATACCAATTATTTAAACTTATTCAGACTTAGCTTTTTCGTTTAAATACTATGACTCAAATATTCTTTGCATTTCTCTTCAGTCATATCATCTGTTTTATTCCTAAGAGATTATAGACCATCTAGACATACTGAAAACACAGCTGATGCACTTAACAGCTGGTTAACAAGCGCAGTATTGCAATACTAGCACAGCAAATTGATGAAATATAAAACATTTTAAACCAGAACTTTAAATATTTTTTACCTTTGCCAGCTACCCTAGTCAAAGAGAAAATTACTCTCAATATTTGATGGTCAAAGCACCAAAGATAAATTAAGCGTATGATAGGAAAGTTGCCAGGCTAAACTCTAGGATGCCAAGAGATCTGTACAGCTTGTGAAATCAGAGGAAAAAGCAGACTCAACAGGTAATTCAAGGTTAAACAAAGTTTTACACCCACCCCTACAACAAGCATTAGTGACATCCACCATACAACTGTGAAGATGAAAACAAGCTTTGCCAAGAAAAGCAGCATTACTAACTCCCTTCCTCTGGATCTCTCTTCCATTCACTTGGCTCATTATGAGCTGAAGTTACTTTCACAATGAAGAATGTATTGATAGCTTTTCTAGTGGAGCCAAATGTTTTTTGCTTGATCTGTCACCCAGTAAATTTGGAAAATATAATGAAGTAGGATTTTTTTTTTAATCATCCTATACCCACCACTCGGAGATAAGCATTAATTAACAAAGTCTACTAGTGTTTTTTTCTTAAGCGCTTTAATAGTTGTACTATATTGTAAGTATACTTTGGGGTCCCTTCTCAGTTGATCAGGAACAAGGCATCTTCTGTCATAATCTCAAACATCATAATCGCTTCATAACCTATGTGGACTATACAATAGGAATAAAAGTTACCACTTACTGAATATAACTTATGCAATTTCTAATTCCTTACAACCATCCTACAAAGTAAATATTGTGAAAATTAATAAAGGGAAACCTCACTAAAATGGAGGCAGGAGGCCAGAAGGGGAAGCTCTCATGTACTACCACTGGAGGCCAATTACAGGAAAAATTACCATTGTAGATCCAAGTTGGAAAAGATGTATATTGCCTCTCATACAAGAAATCAACTACTCTAGCAACTCAGCTAATGAGAAACCCTCCCTACCCTGAACTCTCACTCTTCTCTAATGGACTATCATTCAGGACAACCCCTCTCAACTTCCTCCTTTCCCTCTATAAAATAACATTCCTCTTCTTTTTTGTAGGGCTTGCCTATAGTTTTTGCCGTGGCTTGCTTGTTCTGAATTACAATTCTCTGCTATTCTCAAATAGACTCATTTTTGCTGGTAAAATAACCTTTATTTTTCAGTTCAACATTACCATACTTCATGTTGCATTTGAAAAACTTGGAGTTTTTTCTCTCTCTACACAATACTAGATAACCAAGTGACAAAATTGGTTCCTGGTTTATAAAACAAACGTATGTCCTATGTGTACATCATGATATGATGCACTAAGAACAGATCATCACTTCTATGGTATTTCTACCAAAAATGCATAACCCAATTCTAATCATGAGGAAATATCAGACAGGCCAAAACTGGGAGACATTCTACAAAATAAGTGGCCTATATTCTTCAAACATGTCAATGTCATGAAACAGAGGAAGCTCCACATTAAAGGAGACTAAAGAGAACTGACACCTAAATCCAATGATTGAATACAAAGGACTTAATTAGCTAAAAAGGACCTTATTGGGACAATCAGAAAAATATGCATTAGGACAATCTGTGGATTACATTAGATGAGTTGATTTCCTCATTTTTGATAACTGTACTGTGATTATGTAAAAGAAGGCCCCTGTTTTCTAAAATACACACACTAAAGTATTTAGGGTAAAGAAGCACCATATCTGCAGCTTCTTCTCAAAAGGTTCAAGGGGAAAGCTGTGTGTAGTGTCTCCTCTGTTGAATGAAAGAAAAGGATCAACAGTAAAGATGGTAAAAATGTTAACATCTGAAGAGATCTGGATGAAGGATATTCAGGAATTGTGTCTATACTCTTGAAACTTTTCTCTAATTTTCAAAACAAGGTTTTGTTTTGTTTTAACTGAGGTACATGAGTCTTAAGTACTTCATCTAACTGGTAAAGTGGCAAACTCAGGGCCCAAGCCTAGTCTTATTCAGATTCAAATGAGCTCATGGTCTCCTCTCTCACATCCTGCTACCTCGACAGGGTAACTCTGTACACCTCTACCATTAATATCTGCAATTTGGCAATAAGCATCATGTGGAAGAAGGAACATCTACACCCAACCCCCAATTTCAGGTTGCTTCCTTAGGAAATACTTTCCAGAACAGAGTTAATGGATAAATGAACGATTTTACCAACAGCATTTTGAGAAATTCTCACAATACTTTTTTTTAAAGGAAAATTAGAAATCTAAGGGTCTAGAAATCTTTCCCAAAGCTCAGTGGGCAGCTTTTTTCTTCTAATTATACAAAATGAGCCATCCATCCCCAAAGGGCCAAAGGAAGAACTACCAGAGATGACTCTCAGCAGGGAAGGAGCCCTCCGCTCCTCCCTCCATCCTGGAGACTCTTGACTCTCCGGAACTCACCCCAAGGACTTTATTTGGGTATGAGACGGAGACAGTTTATGTTCCCAACAGTACACTTTTAATCTTTAATCTTTACTGAATTAATAAACAACAAAATGCTTTAATTTATATTTCTTTTATTATTAGCAGTGCTGCACCCATGATTACTCCTGACTTGTATTTCTTCTCTGATAAGAGGCTATTCATGAAACATTTTCTTAAACATTCATCTATAAAGGGAGCACCTAGTCCAAAAGTCCAAATTTTTCCCACAATAGACAATCTTTCTTGGTCAGTTGTGAATAAATACCTATCAGGGTAAACACTATTTAGGAGCAAGCACTGAGCAGCAGAGATGTCTGTTGATAGCAGCAAAATGCAAGGCTAACCTTATACTGAAAAATGTGATGCAACAACTGAGTTGAGTCCACTTCCTGTGTCCCTTAACATCAACAAGGAACTCGGGTATGAATGATTATTTTAAAAACCTGTAATTAGTTATCAAAGTCAAATCATCAATCTGGAATCATAACGAACTTCATAAGCTTTATTCACTTACTTCCACACTGTCTCTGTAAAAAGGTTTGCCAACCTGGTCAACATGTACAGCACACTCAACTCAGCACAGGTACTGTGCTTAGTTGGCATTTTACTTGGATTGTCTCACTTCATTTAAAATAATACAAAAAAAACTGCAAAGGAGGGACTATTTAACATTAAGTATTTTATACAGCTGGATTTTGCTCTTCAAAAGCCATTCTAAGATTAAAACACTTTTCCCAAGTAATGATGCACGGAAGAAAAGGCAGCTTTTTTAAGTCTGTCATAATTCAGGTATTTCTCTACTTCAGAGTATTACTTCTCCATGTACTTGGGATTTTCACATTAACATTACAGGGACATATCTAGATAAATAATAAAGAAACAGAGATGGTCTAGATGCTAACAGATAGGAGAAAAAAGTCAGGACTAAATAGTTAAGGAAGAACATCCAACTGTACCTGAATCAGTATCTCCTCTTCCCTATCACATACTACCTACTTTCCAAAAACAAGTTTCAAAACCCTAAACTTTCCTACAAAGGAGAACATTGAAGCATATGTGTCCCCTTAATTTCTGTAATTCTGAACAAAGCAAAGCAGAGTTCCATAAAGACTTACCTGTACCACTTGCTTCTGTAGCTGTGTTGCCTGTGTCGCTGAAATCTGTGTTTTTTCCCGAGCACTTCTGGAACGGTCACTGCTCACTGAAGTCATCATATACAGTATATACAAAATAATGTATGCACAAAATAGAAAGTCTGCAAGAGAGGAAGCATGGTAAGCAAAACTCTGAAATCACAGAAAACAGCAAGGATAAAATTCAGGGATAAGGAGGAAACGTGATAAAACGTAAAGGTGTCCTAGAGTGTAAATTCTCAAGAAAACAATCCATTAGAATTTTAGATTGTCCTGGAAGCTTTGAAGCCAGTTTTACTTTTGCAATCTAAATGTCTATGTTTATGATTATAGCAACTCTAAACAATAAAGTATCAACTATCACCAATTTTAACCAGCCATTACTTTACCCCTATATTGTCAGCCCTCCAAATCCACAGGTTCTGCCTCCACAGGTTCAACTAACCGCAGATCAAAAATATTGGGAAATATTTTTTTCAGAAAGTTCCAAAAAGCAAAACTTCAAATCTGCCATGCTATAAAAATTATTTACAAGGCATTTACATTGTATTAGGTATTATAAGTAACCTAGAGATGATTTAATGTACACAGGAGGATGTGTGTAAAGTTATATGCAAATATCATGGCATTTTTGTAAGGGACATGAGCATCCATGGATTTTGGAATCCAAGGCAGGTACTGGAACCAATCTTGTGTAGATACCAAGGAACAACTGTATGTAGTTACTACTACATGTAGTATTTTTTTTTTCCTACATGTAGTTTTATCTACCTCCTCCCATTTGCAGTTGGTATTTGAACCCAAAGTCAACATTACGTCCAGCCAAGATTTTACTAGCAATAACCTAATTCAAAATGTGATGTCCAGCAGCAAGCTATAAAACTTAAGGCAAAAACCATTTATAAACACTAAATATTCCAAAGAGACAAAAACAACTGTGCATGTAATTTTCCTTTATTTATTCAACAAATACTTATTCTAGCTTGGGATGGTCACAGGCCACTTTTCTTAAAAATAATCTGAATATTCATAGCAACTTTATTAACAATCCACCCAAACTGGAAATATCCCCAATGTCCAAAGAATGAGTAATCTATAGCCTAGCCACACAAATGAGTATTACTCAGCAATAATGAACAAGGATGTATCTCAAATACATTATGCTAAGTGAAAGAAGCCAAACTCAAAAAGGCTGTACACTGTATAATTCCATTTTATAACATTTTATAACATTCTGGAAAACACAAAACTAGAGACAGAAAACATCAATGGTTGCCAAGAACAAGGGGGACAACAAAGGGGCGTAACATAGGAGACAGGAGGGTCCTCCAAATGACAGCAAAAAAAAAAAAAAAAAAGATTAAGATGGTATCTTGACAGCTGACAGCGGCCTACAGAGCAACCAAATCTAATCAGTGCAGGACAACAGAGGGCTACCAAAGAGATGCCTCCAAGAAAATGTTTCTGACCATTCTAAGAAGTTAATTTGCACATGAAATAAAGTATAGAGTTTAATCAGTGGTGGGTACATAGAAACCTAGGCAACTGTGGGGAAAAAAATAAGTCCTCCACAAAAGGCAGTATGACTCAACTGTAATGTTTATATGGTTACAACAACTTTTTATTTAAATTTACTATGTGCTGAGCACCAAGCTAAATGTTTCACATAAGTCACTCCCTGTAATCCTCAACACTCTACAGAACTTGGCATAATCCCCATTTTAAGAATCAGAAATAAAACTTGGAAAGGTTCTACACAGACCAGTGAGATGCAATACAGTGAGTCCCAACCATTTATTTCCTAGGGTACAGAGCCTACAAACCAAACTAGGTACTAAATTACAAAATAACTGTTGTCTTCATCATCTTAAACTAGCAAAACAGTGGCAGAAGGCCAAGATAGAGACAAATTCTTAATTATGAAAACAAGCCACACAACATCCAGCTGTAGACAACGCAGTCTCTAGAGCACAAGACCCATGCCTGGAGACACCACACTTTACAGCCCACCTTTAGCACGCCTTATCATCTCCTTAACCTTCCCCGACAGTCAGACACACCCAGAAAAACAGCAACGCTGAAAACGAACATTTAAAATAACGTGGAAGCAAGGGGGGGAGGGCATAGCTCAAGTGGAAGAAAGAATGCTTAGCATGTACGAGGTCCTGGGTTCAATCCCCAGTACTTCCTCTAAAAAAAAAATAAATAAATCTAATTACCTCCCTTCCAAAATAGTAATAACAACAACAACATGGAAGCAAAACCTTTTATATTTTCAAGATTTTTAAATCACTGCTTGAATCAAATGTCCGCTGGAACTCTGCAACTAGGGGGTCACTGGTGACCACTGCCAATACAGCTTTAAAAGAGTGATGTAGAAAAAAGTCAAGGTGAATGAGGGAGAGAGCAAACTAGTATATGCAAGCGGTAGTAGTTAGGAGGAGATACAGAGCATCAAAATAGAATTTTGTAAGGATGAGGTACACTGAGCAAGTCTAAGACACGGTAAGCCCCGTGAGGACAGTGACTGTATCTGTCCTGTCACTTTTGTTCTTCCAGGGCCTAACATGGGGTGTATGCTTAATTAGTTACTATATATTTATTGAATAAAAGAGGCCTACCTGTATAAGCTGAAGAGGAGATAATTTAGAGGCATTAAACTGAGACAGTAATAAAGGAAAATGATTCACTTGGACAAAAAAGGGGATCCCTCTCCTGAGTCCAGAAGAATAAAGAAAGGGGCAGGTATGGCAGCTGCTAGATGTTTAGATTAGGAAAGACAGTCAAAAGAATTGGTTCTGTCTATCTTTACTTTTTCAGTAAGAGACAGAACACCTGAAGAGAATACTAGATAAGGGGGTGGGGGCGGTGGAGGAATGCAAGGAACCAGCAAAGGTTTGTAACAGCTATGAAGGTAAATATGAGAGGAAGCTGATTTTAAAAAAGAATTAAAAAGAACTGAGGAGCAACACTGAGGATCCCAACTGAAAGCAAAAATCCTGAATTATCTAGGGGCACATGTTACCAAGAAATCAACTAGAATGTCAGAAAGTCAGGATCACAACTTAAATGAATAATCAAGATAGATTTGGGTTAAGAGGAATAGATCCCTTGCTGAAACATACCACTGAAAAGAACTTGAATTTTAAACTAGGAAAAGCCCACTTTACTCAAGGCCAGGATGATGTCACCAGGTGAAGAGTGGCTCATATCTACCTCTAACACTGGGGCCTTCCTCATAAGCTTTAGGCTTCAATGCATATTTGAAAACATCCCTTCCTAAAGAATGCTCTTTCTCCAGTTTATTACAGTCCTGGCTGCCAGATTCACCACCTTACAACAGGTAAAAATAACACTTTAATGTTTGTCATGAAAGAAGTTGGGAGAGTATAGCTCAGTGGCAGAGGGTGTGCTTGGGAAGCACAAGGTCCTAGATTCAAATCCCAGTGTCTCCATTAAGTAGGGTGGAAATGCTTTGTCATTGAAGATGTGTTTTATTCTAATATACTGACTCAATCTTTTTTGGCCCATTAAATACTTAAGATAATCTGATGAAAACTATGGGCACCTCCCCTCAGAAATATGCATATCCACACAAAATTCTGCCTGAAATCTCATGAGGTTTACATCTCCTTTCCCTTCCCCCCAAAACCCATGCGTGGACAACCCATGCCACCCCTTCAATGCCCATGGAAGCCTAGGCTAAAAACCCTGCACTAAGAATTTAGTAGAGACCTAAAATGTACTTAAGGTTATCCTTGATCAGGCAAAATTAAAAATACAACTCCTCATTTCATCATGAAACTTTGTGAAGAGACTAGAGAACCACAATCCTGGAAATCAACAATATTTCTGCTGTAAATAAAGAATGTGTACTAATCTTACGCTTTTCTTAAAAAGTGGCTCCTGAAATCAATCCTGGATAAATCTGAGACACTGAGAAGAAAAAGACAAAATAAAAAAATGCTCAAGACTTGTACTGGGCTAATGCTGTGGTCAAGAAATATTTATGGAAGGAGGTTAAGAATTACGAAATGAACTAAGGTCAAGTGGCATTACAAACATCTTTATTTGTAGAATAGAGGCATTCCTAGCAAAGCTAATTACAGTCTTCAGTTTTTAGAACTGCAAATTCAACTGAGTATTATCAGACACTCCAGGAACCAGTTTAACTCCAAATTATCAGATTCTCTGTGCAACGTGGATATTATAATAACTGTTTTATAGGTGAATATACAAACCTATCACACAGACCCAGGAAAAGTAATAAGGGAGCCGTGATGTACAAGTCCATTTTGATGCCAAAATTTGGACTCTTTCCACTATTTCACACTTTCTAGCTCCTTAATAAGTTCTCTTTAGAAATCTGTGGACTCGAGGCTTTCAAAAATTAATACCCCCATCACTGTACAATGTGAATGTACTTAATATCACTGAACTGTACACCTCAAAAATGGTTACGAGGGTAAATTTTATGTTACACATATTTTACCACAATTTTTAAAAGTGAATTCACTCAATGAACTTTGCTCATAATTATCAAATAATTAAAGAAAAAGTAATTCTAATTGTTCAAATATTACTCTAGAATATGAAAGAGGCAAAACATGAGAAAGAAAATATGAGGATGAAACAGCCTTGAGACTAGAACCTGATATGGACAGTAGGAGAAATAATAATTACAAGCCAATCTGACACACACAGCTGTAAAAATTCTAAATTGAATTCAGCATTGTGTAAAAAAAAAAAAAATACACCATAGCCATGTCTAGTATGTCCCAAGAATAAAGCTGGTTTAACAAGTGAAAAATCATTTAATAAAATCACCAACTTTACAGAATAAAATCTAAATGTATGATCATAGAAGCATCTCAATAAAGAAAATGCATTAATAAAATTCAACATTCACTCAAAATAAAAATTCTTGGAAAACAAGACTGTCTTCGACTTGATAAAAGGTTATCTACATAAACCTGAAGCAAAAACCATCCTGAATAATCAAATATTAAAAGCATTCCTTTAAGATAACAAAAATAAACAACAAAAAACAGGAGCTGCAGTCATGACTGCTTCTATTTAAACGGTGATTTGGAGATCCCAGACAGAACAGTGTGGCAAGTAAAAGACACACACACACACTCACAAAGATTAGAAAATAATATTTTTAAAGACACTTCCCCAATAATTATACACAGAAAACCATAATCTTCAGATAATGATAATAAGTTTAGCAAAACTTCTAGATACAAAACAAAAATATATGTACAAAAATTAATTATATCTATATACCAGCTAACAAAAAATTTTCTAAAGAAATTTTCTATAGCTGGTTTTGCACTACAATGGCAGGTTTTTTTGGTGGGTTTTTTTTTTTTTTTTTTTTTTAAACAATGGCAGTATTGAATAGTTACATACAACACAGGCAAAGCAGAAAATATTTACTATCTGGCCCTTGAAAAAATTATTACAATCCCTGTTTTAAAACACTCAATTAAAATGATCATTCTTCCTCAACTAGATTCCCATCAGATTCAATCTGACTCCCGTCAAAATTCTAACAAGGTTTTATCTCAAACCTGACAGGCTGATTCTAAAATTACATGGGGGAGCAATAATCAACAGCCAAGACACTCCTTAAAAAACAAGGCACAGGACTGACTGCCCACGTATCAAGGATTACAAAACTACAGTAATTACAACAGTACAACACTGGTACAGGGAAAGACAACCCATCCAGTGGATCAGAATAGGAAGCCCAGAAATACAATTTCCAATAAGATGGCAATGTATGTGTGAGGAAAGGTCAATTTTCAAAGAGGCTGAAAAATACCCAGCGTGCACAGAAGTCTTCAGCTATTAACTTGCCTGCAAAGAGATCTTATGTCATTGTTACTTGTCACTATTTATGCAAATAAAAATTTTTTTACTACACCCCAGGTAAAAAGTTATTTTTTCTTATTCCAGTATAAAGCAATTTTTACCTCATGACAGTAATGGTTTTCTCAAGAATCAAGAGGTGCTAAAATTCCAAAGATTATAACTATAAAATTAAAAATTTCTGTTCATAAAAAGCCACGTGGCCCTGTGAAAATACAAGCCACAAACTAGGAAATTTTCTAATCAACATCTATCTGACCAGAATTAGTATCTGGATTATATTAAGAAATACTATGAATTAAGTAGCAACAGAAAATTATCCAATAGATAAAGCAGCAAGGGTTGATCAGAACTTCATACTAGGAAACCAAAACAGCCCTTATGTTTCTATCAAAGTCCATTTAAAATATTCCAAAATGGTCTACAGACTTCTAGAATTATATTTCCTAATACTGTTTATACATTAACGTTCTTCTGAACTCTACAGTACTTGTCTGCAATTCATATTTTAGCCTATCAACTCTCTATGACTTCTACATTTAACTTGCCTTCCTAATCTTAAATTCTAAGACCAGAAACTCATTTTTGTTCCCTTAACTACTCAGTAGCTGCCAATATGAGACATTTGATAAGTATGTTGAAATGATATGCGTTATAAGCTGGTAACTTTTAGAAATTAAGAATGATCTAAGAAAGACCAAATCATAACAGAGCCAATAATTCTAAAAAAGAACAAAAAATGAATTTAATTCTGTTTTCTAAAACTATCAGTTACAGAGCCCTCAAAGCAAGCACTCACATGATGTGGAACAATGTTCCCCTATTTATAAATCTTATACATCTCAGGTTAATGAAATGACATCAAACAAGCATTTCTAGATATCGTTTGGGCTTGTGTGTCATATTTAAGAGAGGTGACTAACCATAATTCAGTACCACGTCAGGCATCACAAGGAAAATTATGTCCCTGAAACCTATTTTAGTTAGAAAAGGTTTCATAAGCTTTCTTCTGAATTAGGTGTCCAATATTATTTATTCATTTTCTCAATATGTCCTCTGTCAACTGGAATGCTTAAGCACACAGGCAAATTATTGCACTGTCTTTTATATACACTACACTAGCAAATAACCAATTAACCAGAATGTCCCACATGCCTAATATGCTGGTTTAAAATTTTTTACTCTATTTGAATCTGTGTCTCACAGTCAATATGAGTACACAGTTTGCATCCTTTTTGAGTTTAAAATTTTTGTTGGTTTGGGTTTTTAAACTATCAAGCATCATATAAATGTAAAGCATATTAGAGTTTTTAAAGTAGACGGGTCACCTGATTATTTCTAAAATCACTTTTTGCACTAATACTCTATAATTCTATGCTAAGTAACTGAAGTTAAGCATCCAATTAAAATCTGCCTGGCTGATTTCCATTTTTAGTTTACCTACAGATTTCCAAACCATTTTTTGAATTGAATTATGTGACCTTTTTCTCACTCAGCTTTAACTGTTTATTCCTCAGTGCCGCTATTTATGAAAATAAAGTCGGTACATTAAATATTACAAAATGAGTTTCTTCTTACAGCAGTGCCATCTGGTGATGAAAATATGCATGTACAGAAATAAACTTAAGCTAAATTAAATGGATGCTGAGACTGAGTTTTCTGATTTACAAAAGACTTTTTTGTCTTCATAGCCTTGCTATTATAACCAAATATTTTGATGTAATGTACCCAAATCCTCACTTGTCAATCAGAAAAAAAAAAACCTTATGTTTCAAACTATTAAAATTTTACTAATGTACTGATCAATATAAACATTAAGACTTTTTAAATCTCCACTCCAATCATTAATTCTCAATCCACATTCAATAACGAATAGGTGATTAGGCTTATAAATGTTCTCGATTCAATGGCTAAACCAGAATAACTGCTCTATAAAACATGAAAAATACATTGCTTACTTTATATTTAAATACTGTTGTTTGGAAATAGCCATTTTTCTCTTTTAATTAAGGTTTACTGCTGTGGGTTATATACTCATATAACTTCATATAACAAATTGTCACTACGAAAGTGCTTTGGCACAAATATTGTAAATATGATCCTTGCAAGAAAAAAAATTTTTTATATGATGGCCCCAGCTCATGCTTCTAAGAATGCTTGCTTAAACAAACTCAGACTAGCTTGTTTTCTGTCACTATGGCTCTCCACACTAACAGTGAAATGTTTATTAAAAAAATGCCTTAATGCTTAAGATGTCCAGCAAAAAACTTTTAAAGATAAAACTGCAAGTTTACAGAACAAGCAGAGGGGAAAAAAGGCTACTAAAAATCCTCTGGGAAAAAATAGTTCAGAAAATATATAAAGTTAACAGAATGCATGATTCAACAGACAAATTTTCTTGTATTTTACATAAAGCTTCTGGAGACAGTGAATTCATAAATCACGGTAAAAGACATGGGGGAGGGTACAGTTCAATGGTAGAGTGCCGCGTGCTTAGCATGCACAAAGTTCTGGGTTCAATCCCCAGTACCTCCGTTAAAAAATAAATAAATCTAATTACCCCACCACTACCAAAACAACAACAAGGTAAAAGGCGTAAGTTACCAAAATTATTGTCAACATCCTTAAAAACTGTTACCACAACAAATTGTGAAAATGAGTAAGTCATGGAAACTAGACTATAAAAAATCAACACCTTTAACATACAGTCACTTGGGGAAATTCTGTGTTCCCTTTTCTGGAAAAAGAACTATGTATAGTAAATAAGAGTGCTTCACCCAGTTGCCAGACCATAGGAATTCAGTTTACACTTGTGTTCCATCCCCTCTATCACTCTCCACCCCTAAGAACTACTACCCTGGAACAGGTTCCAAGAGAATTCTTAGAATAGAAACAGACAAGAGCAAGAGATTCTAAAAATAATCCAGTAGAAACTCAAACATACACATCTCAGGTTCTTGAGTGGCAGGAAGCACCAGGTTATTTCAATCAATGCAACCAAATTTTAAAACCTGTATCAACCTTACCTCATTCAAATTAAAGATGTGATAGATTTTTAACACAGGTAAGAACTGCTACTACATTTTTAACTTCTTTAAAAATAAAAATCAGCAAAATACCATATAAAGCTTCCTAGATTATTTAAAGTGTAAGAGAACGGTCCAAAATTACCTGTAATATAAGGAAAGTAAACCAGCAGAATAAACCAACTTGATTAAACTACAAAGACTTTCTCTGTAGAAGGAACATTTTTAGAAAATGTTTTATTGCCATCTTTTTCAAGGACCTTTTGGAAGATAAGATGCCTCAGTGAAACAGCTGTGTTTTCAAGTGTTCCAGAATTTTAGCATGAACTGAAAATGGACCTCCCAACAGCTACCTGCACCTCTATTCAAGTTTACATATGCAAAAAGCATAAAGTCATAAGAGGATCCTAATTTTAAGGCAAAAAAAAAAAGTGTTGAGTAAAAAATTACCTAAAAACTATGTAAACAGCATACCCTAAAAGAAAAACAAGAGCACATTTGATCATTCTGAGAAGTTACAGAACACTTGACAACATGCTGAGAACTGGGACAATTTTGGTGAAAGCACCAAAAGGCTTTATTTAAGACAGTATCACAAAGTGTCAGCATTGGAGGGCACCTCTGAAACCAGGAGGTTCACACAATGCAGAATCTCTCATCTACTGCAACAAAAAAAGTTTGTATTTCAGAAACAGTAAAATGAATGTCTTTTTTTTAAACAGAATATAATTTACCCACACAACATGAATTACTTGATCAGCTAAGGGCTCAACTACTAAAAACAGAATACACGATTTATGTTCAAGAAGCCAAGTCTCCATCAAGAATGCTCACAGAGATGCTGTTCACTCAGTCTTAAGGCCAGTGTTCCCAGGACTATCTTAGACTGGCAAGGATGGGTAGGGGGTCTTTCATCTGTACCAAAGACTCATTCCCAATACCCTGAAACCAGTAAGTAATGACAATAATAACTGAGCAAATGTATACTGTTTATCATGTAACAGACACTGCTGAAGAGCTTTGTGTATACAGCATTAACTCATTACCTTCCAACAACACTCTGAAGTACATACTTTCATTTTACAGGCAACTAAGACAGAGATTCACAGCTCATCAGTGATAAAACCAAGATTCAAACCCAGGCCTCCTGGCTCCAGTCTATGCTCCTACCCACTATGCTATGCTGCAAAGCTAATCATTCAATTACAGTTATACAAGAGGCTCCAACTCAGCTTCCTCTTCTTTAAGACAGCATAACCACTGTTGGCATCACTTGCATAGCTCACACCTCATGCAAAATATCTGGTTCTGGGTCAGAATCTCATCTAGCTTCCCAGTCTTTCAGATACCCATTGGTGCTCCCTTGGCTCTACTGTAACATTTTGTTACCAGTTAGTTTCCAATATGTGCTCTTACTTTTTCTAAAAGAAAACACCCACTATTCTCAACCTTTTTCTGCAGAGGAAATCCATTTATTCATTCCAGCAGAGAACAAGACTGGTTTTACATTAAGAACCTCAACTGATTGGGGAGGTCCAAAGCAGCCAGCAAGAGGAAGTCTACACCCCCAACTCAGGAGGGAGTAAGGCAGCTACGATGCTAAGGAACTCTAGTGTGAGACCCAATTCCATGCAGCTGAACTGCTGTGTCCTGCATGCCAGGAGCTGACCAAGCTGATATTTCTATTCTCCACAGCTGCTGAGGGCAGGGTCAGGCCTCAAGCAGTTGGTGGACAAGGTTAACTCCCCTACATCCAGGCTTGGCTGACGTTATCTGCTATTCTGTACATATAATCTGCCTGCGGAAAAGATGAGTGCTAGTGAACCCCTGAACATTACAGGAGAGCAAAAATTATTTGGTATATATAGTATTTCCCTTTCAGACTACCTAAAGTCAGGGGAGAAAAAATATTTAATTGCCTATAGCTGCTTCCATACATCTGTCCCATTTCCACACTGCTCATTTCTTGGCTCTAAACCCTGTCTTTTACCCAAGACCCTAGTTCAGCAGCTACCTTATCATTCTTTGCCCGCCTATCCCTTGAAAAGTCCCTCATTATTCATGACCAGTTTTAACCCTTCTTCTAAGAGCCCTGTCTCTCAAAAAAAAAAAAAAAAAAAAGAGCGGGGGAGAGGAGTACCTCAACTATATAGCATTTCAAAGACCTATGAAGTTGAAAGAATACAGTACTTTTTATTTAGATTGCATCCAAACAAGCACTCCCCTCAAAATACCAAGACGTTATCTTCAGTAGAGGGTTATTACACCATAGACAAAAACTAGTAAAGGCTCTGGTTTTTTAATTGAAAAAGTTTTTTAATTAAAAAAAAAAAACTTAAGACTAACCAGATTAAAACAGAATTTCTATAAATCATCCATATACCAGAATATAATATTAATGGCTTTCCCACAAACCCAGCAATAATTCTTGCTAAACACAGACATTTACACACACTCTCATGTTTTTTCTTGCTCTATTTATATTAGATTCTGTTCACCTTCCTATGTATTTATTCTCTGGTCTTGCTCCCTCAGAATTTATACCCACCCCATATACAGTGACCCATCTAAAGTGTCTGCTTTCCGCTTTCAACCTCCACTTCTGAAACCTTCTAAGTTCCTCACAGGCTCTGGCAACAAGGAGTTACTACTGTATATCCACTATCTTCTAATAACCTATAATGAGATATAATCTGCAAAAATACTGAATCACTGTGCTATACACCTGAAACTAACAATACTGTAAAGCAACTATACTTCAAAAAAAAAGGGTAAGCCAGAAAGAGAAAAATACCATATGATATCACTCATATGTGGAATCTAAAAAAAGAAAGAAGACACTAATGAACTCATCTACAAAACAGAAACAGACTTGCAGACATAGTAAACAATCTTATGGTTACCGGGAGAAAGAGGGCAGGAAGGGATAAATTTGGGAGTTCAAGATTTGCAAATATTAACTACTATTTATAAAAATAAATAAAAAACAAAATTTCTACTGTATAGCACAGGGAACTATATTCAATAACTTGTAATAACCTTTAATGAAAAAATATGAAAACAAATATATGTATATATATTATGACTGGGACATTATGCTGTACACCAGAAATTAACACATTGTAAATGACTATACTTCAATTTTTAAAAAAAGCAATTACTAGGTAACTATGTTATTATCTCCTGCCATGTTCTGATCCAGTGGTTGCACAGTGGGCCTAAGGAACGAACAGAATGGTAAAACAAGTTAAGGAGGAGCCCAGAAAAACCACTAATCCAAGAAAACAGTAGAAAGTCAACTCAGGTTTGTCAGCTTACTCAGCTAAATGTGTCTTTCTATCCATGGCCAAATGTGAACAGTGATGCAATTTCCTGAAGCATCAGGAATTTCTCATTATCAAACAAAGCTTCAGACTCTGGAATAATGGCTCAGCATCCATCACCACCCTTGGTTGTGTAGTACAATCACCTGGGCAACTTCCAAAAAATGAAACCAAGTTCCATTAAAATCAGGATAAGTAGGACCCAGACATCAGTATTTCTTTCAAAAGTTCTCCAAGCAGTTCCTAAAAAGTTAAACAGAGTTACCATATGACCAGGTAATTCCACTCCTAGGAAAACACATATTCACCCAGAAATGTGCACATGGGACGTTCATAACAGCACTACTCATAACAGCCAAGAAGTAGAAACAACCTAAATTCCCATCAACTGATTTATGAATAAACAAATGTGGTATAACCATAGAATGAAGTACTATTTGCATTATTCAAGTACTAAAAATAATAAAGTTTGTATCAAAACTACAACATGGGTGAACCTTGAAAACACAATGCTAAGCAAAAGAAGCCAGTCATAAAAAGCCACATATGTAAACTATATTATTCCATTTATATGTAATGTCCAGAATAGGCAAATCCAGAGATAGACAGTAGATTAGTGGCTGCCAGGGGATGGGAGCAGGAGAGAACGGGCAGTGATTGCTAATGGGTATAGAGGGTTTCTTTTTGAGGTTATGAAAATGTTCTACAAGAAGTGATGTTTGCACAACCTTGTGAATATACTAGAAACCAATGAAGCACATAATTTAAAAGGCTGTATTTTATGGTATATGAATTATATCTCAATTAAAAAAAGGACAGGAGGGTATAGCTCAATGGAGTGAGGAGGGTATAGCTCAAGAGGCAGAGCACATACTTAGCATGTAGGAGGTCCTGGGTTCAACCCCCAGAACCTCCTCCAAAAATAAATAAATAAACCTAATTATTGCCCTCTGCCCCCAAAAATAAATAAATTGAAGGGAAAAAAAAAGTTCTCCAGATTTCTAATGTGCAGCCAGGACGTCAAACCACTACTCTGGAACAGAGGTTCTCAAAGTATGGTGCCTGGACCAGCAGCATCAGCATCACCTGTGAACTTGTCACAAATGCAAATTCTGAAGGTCACCCCAGACTTACTGAATCAGAAATGATGTTTAAACAAGACTTGATGCACAAAGAAGTTTGAAAATCACTGCCCTCAAAGAACCTTAGATGAAAATTTTGCCCTTGTTGGTTCAAACTGAAAGATGAAAAAGCTGCAAAAAGCATAATTTCACCTTTATTATTTTACCCATAATAGTCATACAGTCATACAAGTTCCAAAAAATGCTAAAAAGTGCAAGAAAATAAAACCACCACCTATCATTCCAGTATCCCAAAATCACTACTGTTAATCATCTAGTGAATAGCCTTCCAGTTTTCTATTTGTTTTGCATCACTGTGATCCATGAGAAATGACTGTATTATGCTTTTATCACAGAACATTAACATATCAACTACTACGTAAAAGAAAGGTAGCATTATAATTAGAGCACCTCAATTATACTGTTCAGCTGAGAAATGGGGTATATTATGGGAATGTGAAAGACAATTCTTTAGGAGCCAAAATGGTTTTGGTTCCAAGCTTTTTGGATATAACTGCCTTCTAAAATGCAATACTTCTCTTCTTGGCACGTACAGTACAATGAACCAATGAACTGCATACTTTTCTGATTCTACATCAGTTATTTTAACCATGTGATGGGTAATGTGGGAAACTAGCCTGAACCTTCTAACCCCAGGACATACCTAGGAACTTGCTTTTCTAAATAAATTCATTGTTATCATCATCCTTTTTGTCCTTGGCCTCTTTCTCAAAAGTGGCAGCATTTATGTATCTGCACAACTTCTGGGCAGCATAGTACGGCCACTTTCCAAAAAGAATTTCTGAACCAAGGACAATACAATCTTTCAAGCTGTTTCCTTGTCATTTATTTTTTAAATCTGTGTTGTTTTTAATCCCTGATTCACCGTCCTTTTTTTTTTTTTTTTGAGGAGGGGACACTTTCCACCCAAGCCTTATACAGAGTAAGCCCTCAAATGTTCCTTGATTTTCAGCAGGTTGTTCTATGCCAGCTTGAGTGATTAAAAGACAACCTTACCCACCTGTAAGCATCCATTAATACTAGCATGCATTATATCAGGCATGCAAAAAAGAAAAAAAAAAAAAGAAAAGAAAAAAGAAGGCCTATTTTCAGGGCCTTAACAAAAAGCAGTAATAAACTGCCAACTGAATGTTCCCATCTCAAATTCTCCTATTTCTAACCCTAGTTTGACCTGGCCCTTCCCAAACCATGTTCAGCTCTATTTATCTCCACCTATCCTCTGGAGACAATCAAGTAAAGTCTCAAAGAGTCATTAGAATAGGATAGATGTAATGCCAACAACAGTCATTGTGATAAAGACTGAGACATATTTTTGTAAACTTTTTGCCTTCACACTCTCACTCCCATTCTGTCCCCACCCTCCAGTTCAACATCTATGAGAGCAATGTTAACTTCTCACTAGTTGCTCTGTCCTGAGGTCTTCATAGGGAAAGGAATAAGCAGGGAGACTGCCTTCTTTCTCCCTTTGGGTTATTTCCTCTTCTTGAGACCGTAAGAAAGGGGAAAGAAGGTGTCAATCTATAGGTTAATCTACCTCACCATCCTTAAAGATATAAGTTCAATAAACCAGATCTTTCTTTTTAGTCAAGTCATATTGACCACAATCAGTCACAAAGATCAAGAATCGACTCACAGACAGAAAACAAATTTAAGGTTACCAGCGGGGAAAAGGGGTGGGAAGGGGTAAATTGAGAGTTTGAGATTTGCAGATACCAACTACTATATATAAAACAAGTAAATGACAAGTTTATTCTGCAAAGCACAGGAAACTATATTCAATATCTTTTAATAACTTACAATGAAAAAGAAAATGAAAAGAAATATCTGTATAAATATGCATGACTGAATCACTATGCTGTGCACCAGAAACTGACAGAACATTGTAAACTGACTACACTTGAATTAAAAAAAAAAAAGCAAGAATCTTCAATTCTCGATACTCTAAGCCAAAACTTACCTTAAACTATAATGTCAGTTTAACTCTTGCTTCTTATTTTCAAGCACAGAAAAGCCGTAACAATACTCAACACAGGAAAATCTACAAACTCCAAGGTGTGAAAAGAACTTCAAGAAATACACCTACTCAACAACACTCAAAACATTACCTAGTTCAACTCATAATCACTTGACAGTTTTAAGCCATTATTTCACATTAATTTATTGTTTTGATTTTTGGATAAAATGGCATCTTTGCTAACCACACTCATATAGTAAACTGGGTATTACTGCTAAAAGTGATTCAATCCCAACCATACTTTCACAACAGACAAAACTTCAAAAATCTTCAATTTTTAAAATTTTTTCAATCGAAGATTAGTTGATTTACATTGTATTACAAATGTTCCATTCTTACTGAAGATACAATTTAAAATATTTCAAGGTATTTTCACTTTTTTAAATTTTATTTTATTTCTAGAGGGGGCACTGGGGATTGAACCCAGGACCTTGCGCATGCTAAGCATGCACTCTACCACTTGAGCGATACCCTCTCCCCTCAAGTTATTCTCAATTTTTACATCTCTGCACAAGCCATTTAAACATTTGGCACTCAACTGTTACAAATACACAAATATTTCACAACTGATTTATAAAGGTTCAGTATATCCATTATTAAGCTATTCCAAGGCAGCTATATTATCATAAATCAAAACTATAAATACTGATTTTTTTTAAAGTATTTTAGACGCACAGCTTTTCATTACAGTTTTTCAACTTTCCTCATAAATTCAGGATATAAAGTCTTGAGTTGTTTTGGGTTTTTATTTAAGGCATATTTGTTTTATTCTAATGGCACCATTATTGCTCCACTCATGCCAAAAGCAATTTTAAAAAAATATCAGTTACCTGAAGAATCTCTCTCTCAAAACATATTCACGCAATCCACTTAAATGTTAACACACCTGTCACTTGCGCACCAGGCTCAATTTTCACTCAAATAACAAACCTAAAATTCCTTAAGAAGGACTTCTACCACTGCATTGAGAAAATATTCCATATATCCTTTTCCTTCTCACAAGTGTATAAAAACCTGTTCAACTATTCTCTACCTCCAGATTAATTTCAAAAACAAAGGCTTAGAAAAATTACCTTCCAACTACTCTTGGAAACTGCATGTTCCATCTTGTAAGCAATGACTACTTAAGCTGCATTTCTCAAAAAGAATACACTCACTTGGCTCCATTTCCTCACTAAACATGTCCTTAACTTTCAGTCTGGTTGCCACCACCCTATCACTCTAACAACAGCAAAAATGCTACTCCTCATGTCACCAATGACCTCCTCCTAACTGTCAAATCTTTTTTGTTCTCATTCTTTCATCCATCTCTGGCATACAACACATTTCATAACTTTTTCCCTTGGCTTCTCAGACACTACACCATCTTAGCTCTCTTTTGTTCTCAAATCCTCAGCAGCATCCCATCTTTCTCCCACCCCTGAAAATATAAAACTGTTCAATTCTTGAGCACGTTCTCTCTTCCCAGAGAAATTTTATGCTCTATTGGCATCAATAATTACCTCCAACTTCAAAGCAAAAGCTAAAGACTTTATGTCTCTCCAGAGATTTGGCCCACATGTAACTGCCTATTAGGTAGTTACATCTACAATGGAATTCATCCAAAACCACCTCATTTGAAGATCTCCAAAATTTCCCAAGTAACCAATACCCTTTTTCAAGTGTTCCGAAGCTGAAAACCTTAAAGTCATTTTTCTTAATGCCACCATTTCTTCCTCCTACTCCCATTTAAGTAATAAAGGATTTAAGGCTTTCTATCCATGCCTTCCTTTACATTCTCCCTGCCATCAACTTACTATAAGGTACCTGAACTATGGGTCATACGTACTTAAAGCCCCTTAGTCTTCTAAGAAATGTTAGGTAACCCTTGTCCAGTACTTGATTATGAAACTGATGCTCAAGAGGCCTACTGAATCTTCTAGAATATTGCTAAAATCCACCAATTTCTGTTCACAACCCACCAACCACCACAAATATATACAAGGTCTTTATTCCTTTCTGATCCCTGCACTTTGATCAAACTGGCCTTGCCCTTCTCCCAAACTGCACGTGCTTTTTTCGCCTCCACCTTCCAAAGGTATGTTTTCCCAACAGCATACTGAATGAACATACTCCCATTTTCTCATTTTCTGTTCTTCAATATAAACAGCAATTACTCTTTATTTGATGTCCTTAAAAACTCCTGTTGTTTCAGGGTCACTTAACAATGTACTAAACGGCCCTATTTAACAGCAGGTTGAGTTTTCAAGTGTAATTTTACAGCCTTCCTCTCTTTCCCTTCTTATGGTGTGCTATCCACTGCCACTTCTCAGTGCCGTGTGCCTTCCTCATAAGATGCATACAAATTGGTAGAGGGCTTAGAGGCCCACTCACCATGTTGATTAGAACAGCTAGTAAAATCCGAATGAAAAACTGAACCAAAGGCAGGTGTGTCTTCTTCCAAACCACAAAAAATTCAAGTCCAGCCAAAACTGTGACTAAACCTTAACACATTAAACAGATAAAGGTGAAATGGGTCTAGTGGAACCAGACACAGGAGTTCAAGGGCCCCATCTGCATATCCATCCTTTTTCCTCATCTGGTGCAAAACCCCAGGCTTATGCACCACAAATGTGGACACTGTTTGACTTATTAGCTAGCAGTTGACTGTATTACCAGACAGCAGCATTTCAGGCAGGTAAAGTAGTACAGTATTAGGACTAGGAGCACAGGTTTGGAAGTCACACAGACCTGGATTCCACACATTACCAGATCAAGTAACACTGACCACTTGACTCTTTCTCAAGCCTGCGAGGAGCAGCAACAAGATAATGTACCTCAAATGCTTAGCCCAGATCTTAAGAGCTACCATAAATGGTGGTAACTATAGGATTAATGTATACAGACCACTTTTTTCCTTTTGGTTCTGTTTATTTCAAAATATTGTTGACTTATGCAAACAATTCAAGTAACTTTACTGAGGCACACCATAAAGTAAAAAACTCACACTTTTTAAGTATACTACCCAATGATTTTTAGGATTTACAAAGCTGAACTACTATTACCACAGGCCAACTGTCACTTCAACAAAATCCTTTGTGACATTGGTCATCTCTGTCCCACAGATGGCTAGACTGTCAGAGTATATAATCTGGTTCATGGTATGCTAGCTACAATCCATTACAGCTGGGATCTTTTGATAACGTGAGGTAAGCATTAGAACAATTAAACAGCTCAAACTGTCTTAAAAAAAAAAAAAAAAAAAGCTCTTCTGTGATAGTAAATGGCCTATTTTAGCTAACAAGGTTTTTATCCCTGTTACCATCACCTGGATTGTTCTTTAATATACAGGGGGTTTTCACCATTACCTTATCACTTAAAATCACAAGAAATAAAAAGGTACTAGATAAACTGAAGTACTAAAGATAAGGAATTTTTTTTTAGGAGGTCATCTGGTCTCCAGCAATTCAAAGAAACATTTCACCAAGTAGTTGCTGTTGTTGTTGGGGGTGGGGGGGTGGGGGGGTGGGGGGGTGCAGATAATGTTTGTTTATTTATTTATTTAATGGAGGTACTAGGGATTGAACCCAGGACCCTGTTCATATTAAGCATCCACTCTACCATTAAGCCATACCACCTCCCCAAGTAATTGTTATTATCCCCCCAACTATATTATAATCATTATATTTCTCATCAAAATAAAGTGAGATCTTGGTTGGAGAGAAAAAAATTGAGACATTCAATAAGTTACTATGAAAAATTAACCCACAGAAAATGTTTAATATGACTAACAATAACTAGGGGGAGGGTATAGCTCAAGTGGTAGAGCACACGCTTAGCATGCATTAGGTCCTGGGTTCAATCCACAGTACCTCCTCTAAGAATAAGTAAATAAACCTAATAACCCCCCCTCAAAAGAATAACTTTCTCTTTTACTAGCTGCTATAATAAACTACCAAATCAAGGCCAAACAAAAGTTACAATAACATGGTAATTAAAATAACAGCCAATTCCAATAAAACTGAATTATGAACATAAAATTCTAAGTGTTTTAACAAAAGAAATAATTATAACTTCAGGAATTTGGCCATAATTGATCCTGTAGGAAGAACCCAGGAAAAGTAAGGCTTGACTCCCACTTGCTCAAGGAAGCCTTGCCCAATACCTGAACTCAACTGACAGTGCTTTTTGCCGTCACTCCCAACTGCACTGTGTCTGTATTCCCACTAGAATGTAAGCACCCAGAGAACAGGGACAGTGCATCATTCCTCTGTATCTCTAGCACCTAACAATTGCTAACAAATAAAAACAATACATCTTTGTTCAAGTGAACACCTGTATAACAGCATATATCATTAATGACAACAAAAAACTATCACTCAGACCTAATCTGGATTAACCTACATTTTGGGCATTTCAGAGAAATAAAATGTCATGAGAATATACTATCTGAAGTTTTTATTAATAAAATAGTTTGGCTTCATTCTTATACATCAAGAGAAACTTTTATCAGTGTTTCAAAACTTTGGGTCTACAAAGGAGCAACATGATACAAAGAACATCTTTAGTCTTTTCAACAGTGGGAGAAAGTTACACTTATTCTACAATAAATTGCAATTTACTTAGCATTGGCAAGAATCACGGGAACTAAGTAGTATCAGTAGTTACCCTTGCTTAAAAGATGATCTGACTGCAATTACATCTGAACTGAGAAGATACTCAAGAAATGGATGATCCACAACACTGTAAATGAACCATAGTTGACTTAAAAAAAAAGAGTAATTTAAAAAAGAAATGGATTATCACTTAGTAGTGTACTTCAGTGGCAATACCTAAATAGTGTAAATCAGAAACCTCGGTAGAACAGGGAGGTTATAAAAGACATTTTGTGAACAACTGAGAAAACCTGAGTGCGGTTTTATATCAGGTTATTTATGATATTATATATTATATATTATTAAGTAAGTACTCACTTTCTTAGGTGTGATGTTATTGTGGTTCTATGTAAGAGAGTTTTTTTATTGTAAAGAGACACTTGCTAAGAAAATATTTAGGCAAAAATGACAAGACGTTTGCATTTTACTTTCAAATAATTTAGCCTCAAAAGATAATGTGTGTAGCACATGCAGAAAAAAGTCAATGTGGCAAAATATTAAGTAGTAACTCTACATCAAAGGTATACCTGAAGGTATACATAAAGGTATACTCTTTAGAGCTTTTATAGATTTTTTAAATCTTACATTAGAAAGTTGGAGAAACCCAAACAGAAAAAAAAATCAAAACTGCAAAAGGGACAGAAAAATAAAGATCAGGCAAGTATAAGACTGTGACGGCAGAAATATATCCAAAACATCCATAATTACCATAAACATTAACTGTCTCCACGCTCCAGTGAAAAGAGAAGTTGGCAGGTTGTATTAACAAAGCAAAATCCAGCTGTGTGTTATTCATAAAAGATGTATCTAAAACATCCCACTAGAATTGGCTACAACTAAAAATTAAAGCAATATCAATGTTAGCAAGGATGTGGAACTCTTACCCATTCATTTAGTCTTGAGAATTAAGTTCCAATGTCTAAGGTATCCATTGGATGTATGAACTAAATCCTTCCCTAGGTTTCTAGAATGATAGCTGTGGAACATCCTCAAGAGAATTGAGAAAAAAGCCAATTTTCTGTGTTCTGTGGTTCAAATGAACAACCTAATAAGAACAACTGTACATCATGGAAAATAGGTACCTAGTAAAGTTACACATACCCTACACACAACCCAAAAATTCCACTCCCAGTTGTATGTAGTCTTGGGAAATCAGTTTGTTTTTTTGGGGGAGGATGCAAATGTCCACAAAGAGTGTAATTCGTAAGCATAAAAAAACTGAAAATGAGACAAACATCACAACAGAATAAGATGTGGCATATTCTTACAATGGAATACCATACTACTGAAAATAACTGATAGCTATAAGAATCAATTTAAAAGATGTAAAAGAACTATCAGGAGACTCATACAATTCCATTTAGCTCAAGACTGAAAATGGGCAATGCTGAACTATATATTGTCTATGGATGTATATCGAGCAAAAATTATTATAAAAAATAGTAAGCTCAAAATGTAGGGTAGTGGTAACCTCTGGGAAAGAGAAAAAGTAACGTCTTGGGAGGATGAAGACACAAGGGGTCTTATGTAGCATTAATGTTCCATTTCTTGGTTGCCATTTTATTCTTGTTTTTGAAAACTCTCCATGTGTTTTTCTACCTCATATACCTCTTTTGATATGTATTTTATATTTTTATAAAAATCAAGTATGCAAAGTACTAGCTCACTTCTTAAAAAGTATAAATTATGTAAAGAAAAAAAGGATTTATACTAAAATGTTAAACCCTGGTAAGTCATTATTCTTTTCAAATTTTCTAAAATGTTATTTTCTTAAGCAAAATAGTACCAGCCAATCTGACCAAAAACATTAAAATGGAAATTTGTAAATTAATTTGAAAAAAAAAAAAAAAAGGAGGGATTGGTTTGGTCTAGAAAACAATTTAAAATTAGGCTTGTCAATCAATCCTAAAGCCAGTCTTTTTCCTAGACCTTATTTCAGTTAAACTTACTTAGTTAATCTAACAATGCCAAACATTATTATCAAATGGAAAAACCCCACCCTTCAAAGAGCACACATTCCAGCTGAGTAGACACACACTGTACAGGTAGCACCATACACCTCTCCCAAGCCCATGAGATTGCAGAAGTATTTCAGGTTTTCATCTGCTTGCTTGGAAGCAGCATGTTATAGGGACAGAGTCAGAAGGAATACAGTCTCTTCTGTTGAGACGGAGTGTTGAGAGTGTTTTTGTATGGGGGTGAAGGAACAGAAGGCAAAAAAATAAAAGAGAGATGAGAGAAAACAAGACAAAAAGAGGTAAGAGGAAAACACAAAAAAGGAGAGAGAAAGTAGTGAGAATTAAAGAAGGCAGAGAGGGAGAAAGCCATCATTAGTAAGAACCAACTCTGTGCTTCCAAAAGTCTTCACTGGTATAACATCTAGGACTGATTTGATGAGAAGATTTGAGACATGTAATATCTGAGTACATAGTAAAGGACTAAAGTTTTATAGGGTTGTGTATGTACAGCACAACTTTAAATGAGTAAATTCCTACGTGACATCTTAAGAACAAGTTAACAGTTACACAACACTAATAGCAAAAAACAAAGTTACAGCAATAGGTCTAAATCCAAATGAAATTTTCTCTATAAATCTCTGAAAATACTCTCATAATAAAATTTTTAGGTTTCAGACCCAATCAAATGTATGTTCTATCATTTTTAGAGCTCCAAATGAACAAAAACAAGCAACATATTCCTAACAACCTTTAAAAGTAGAGTACTACCTTGTCTTAAGTGAAATACCTACTCTTTAGTCCAAGTCCCATTTCATAAATTAATCCCAAATAGTGAACTGGGTTCCAGTTGCGCTCTTAACTTCAGTATGAAAATGAGTTATCTGAAAACTGAAACTCACTGTAATACACTGTAATACTTTCATCCAGAGATTCACAAACTTGTTCTTCAAAACCTAGGCCAAGAAATAACAAAACTAAAATAATTTACTTTCTTTAAAAAGTACAGGACATGTAGCATCTTTAAGAGAAACACTGTCAAGAAAACTCAAAAAAAAAGAAAATTTCAGAACAAACAGTTTGCATTATAATTGTCAAAACAAACCTGATTAATTTGGTTCTGGAATTTAATAAAGAAAAAAAGGATTCCATTCCTAAATACTTACTTGATAGCTGGGTGGAAAATATTTCAAAAACCTACTACAGTTGACATTCCCTCTAAGTCTTCCCTCTCTTTGCCTTACTTCAAGTTACAACTCCGCTCTCCTTTTAGGGGAAAAAAAAGAGAAAACAGGTGCTTCTAAGATCTATCAGAGATCCACCATCTCACCAGTCAACACCACAGGTGCCATAAAATTCAGTTTAAAAGACACTCCATAATATTCAAATTAACAACTAACAGCTAATTGATATTTGCTGACCTACAGGTTGCCTCACACTCATTTCTCCTGAAATAAGATACATTTAAGAGTAAAGAACTTTTCAAGTCTTTTGTGCAGGCATGTCCTTTATAATACACTTACACCACTCTCCCCATAAAAAGTGTCTTCTAACAACAACTACAAAATCTTAACAGTAAACCATCATTTTAAAAAAAGGACTTGGGGGGAAGGTACAGCTCAAGTGGTAGAGTGCATGCTTAGCATGCACACATGTACTGCAGATTGTACCTTCCCCAAAAATAAATAAAAATAAACCTAATTACCTGCCCCAAGAAAGAAAAAGGAAAACACTTCAAAAGTAAAGGCTTCACTCCAGATCAGTTCAAACCTTCAAGACTGGTTTATACTTTCTATATTTAAGGGACAGCGACCAGTTCCCATCAAAACACAGCGCATACTGAAATAAACCCATTCTTCATGTTCTCCTACCATTTCTCCCCAAACAATAAAAGTCACTCAGGTTAATACCAAGAGACACTCCTGGTGAGCACTACACAGGCTGCACCAGTTACCAGGAAAGGGAAGCAGAGGTATTATTGTTGTTCCAGCCTTGCTCTAAAGGCAGCTCCATATGACTACTGCTGGTCCAGCCCACATTTAAAGAGGGGCCAGAGGAAACCAGAGCAGCAGGAAATAGGCAGGAGGGGCAATTACCACAACCCTTTCCCATGGCCTCATTCCCATACCACCATTTCCAGCCATATTTCAATCATAAAAAAACCTCCCTTCTCTGAATCGTTTTCGTAATTATTGAAGGTCAGAAACAAGGAAACAAACAGGGGAAATGACAGAGCTGTGGGAAACAAGCAGGACAGGGGTGGGGGGAAAAAATCTCACCACATATGTGGACTAGCCTTAAGGAGGAAAAATCAGGAGGAATACATTGGAGGGAAGCAGAAGAGTAGTGTGGGGCAAACTAATCACTTCACCCTAAGGCTTCACAGCACTGGGAGGAGAGCACTAGCCCAGGGGCTCTGCAGAAGGGGAAAAGATGCTAGCGGACTGGGAGTTCCTACCATCTTCAGAGAGTGGAATTTATTCCCTTTCCTGAGACAGACAGACACCAATCTCAACAGGGTCACCCAATCTCTATGACATAGGAGAGCTTGGGTATTATATTCACCTTCCTTCCACTTTTACTAGACAGACACTAAAAAATTAGGAATGTACAAATTCATGGTGAAAATTAACGAACACACTAAGTACTCACATACCCCTTGGCTTAAAAAGTACTATCATTATCAAAGAGAAAATATAAAATAAATGGGTTCACCCACAAAGTGAGTTACATGTCTTTCAAATAAAAGATTATCTTTGAGTACCTTATGGAGACCTTAAAAAGCTCTCAGTTGTTAGGACACAAATGTGCTGAAGAAAGACAGTAAGCCTAAATACTGGTAGAGATACCTTGGATACAAGTATAAACAATATCCAACAGAGGTGGTAGTAAACTACAGGATTACGTCAAACAAGAAATAACAGGAATGATGATGGAATACAAGTGGAGACCAGTGGTGGCACTTAAGATGCCTGGACAACTAATTAGATGGAAAACCCAAGGGAAAAGATGGAAAAGCCAAGTGGGAAAGTGATTCAGCGGCAAAGTAAATTAAGATGCAATGCACCAATGAAAAAATAACATTTTGAATAGTATTATGAAACTGAGCTCCTTAGTTTACAAAGCCCTCTCAAACCTACACTAAAGAAAAGAACTGTGACACAGCCAGACTACAGGAACCGGGACTGAGGAGAAAAACTGAGTCCCGAGTGTCTGACACCAAAGCCTTCCAGAACGAAAAGGAGAAGTAGAACTGAACTGTGCCTCCGGGTAGTCGGGAAAGAGAGCGCAGAAGTTGGGCTCTAAGACGTCCAGTCCCAGGACTAGCTAGCGACAAGCGTGGAGGCGGAAAGGTGGTCAGCGACAGCGTGGCGCGGGTGCTGGAGCGGACAGGCAGGGAGGGACAACGGTGGGAAAGAAAACCACACCCTCCAGGGCAGAAACCCGAAGGGGGGAGGGGAAGGCGCCCCCTGGGGCTGGGTGGGGCCCGGCCGACTAGATTCAGCGTAGGCAGGAAGGAGCACAGGACAACCCACGGGGAAGAGGAAGGTCGGCACCCAGGCCTGGGCAAACTGAGGACGCAAGAAGCCGGTGAGGGAAGCTCGGCCCGATCTCACGGGTGGGCGCTGGGGCAGTATGAAGGGGGCTGGAAGAAAGAAGAGCTGAACCCAGGAATACAAAGCGCAAGCTGCAGCGCTCAGGGACCTGGAACGGGGAAGGAGAGACAGGGTGCCAATTACCGCTGCTGCTCTCGCTGGACTCGGGACCCACCGCCGCCGCCGCCGCCGCTCGTTACCTGCCAATGTGCCTCTTACAAAGCGGCGGCGGCGGCAGAGGCGGCCGGGCCCGTCACGTGACCTCGGCGTCACGGCGAAGGAGGAGCCACCACACGTCGCTGGCGCGCGGCTCTTGAGCCCGCCCACGGAGCGCGTCGCTTCCTCCAGCTACCCCACCGCCACCACCACGCCCACCGGGCGAGGCCAACAGCGCCATGGCGGGGGAAGGCACGCGGACGGCGCAAACAAGTTTCTGGAACTTCTACTCGGAGTTATAAGGGACGTACTACCCACCGCCTCCAGGACGCCGACAAGTGCAGCTCGCTGGCGCGCTGTGATGACCTCACAGGGAACCACAGGTCACTCCCCTGCGGCCGCCTTCTCCTCATCATGTGACGTGGTCCAACCACTCTGGGCAACCCAAGCCTCCCACACGTTTTGTGAAGACTACGACTCCCAACCTGCTGCACAGCAAAGGCACCCACCACCACATCCTTTCCCTCGTGGGTTCGTAGACGGTGCAGCTGTGACTTCAGTCGAGGAAAAGCTGAGAGGGAAAGCAAACAGGGCTAGCGTCTGAGACTTTTACCAGTCGGCGTCCGCCTGCCAGGTGCCTGAGCGTGGCTTCCGCTGGGAGATGTAGTCCCGACCCGGAGTGGGGTTCTACTAACACGTTCCCGGGCTCGCGCTCCGCCCCGCCCCCTGCGCGGGAAAACGCCAACGGCCAGCCGAGGTAGCCGCTGCACCCAGCTGGCTGCAAAAGAACCTCCACGGGGCGGGAGGCCCTGGCGGCTTGTCTTGTAAATGCCGGCTCGAGTTCTGCATTCCCAAGCCCCTTCTCCCTGAAAAGACTATCATCTATTGAAAGTTTACTGTCAGTCATTTATACAACCACTTTTAGTAAATCAACCCTTGAGGCAGGGATTGTCCCAGTTTTAAGCCTGAAGAAGAGGTTGGGGAGGTTCAGTTGTTTCCTGGCTGGAGCGACCCAAACCAAATTTTCCATTTCCAAGCAATGAATAACCCGCGTCTTAAAATGACCTCACCTGTTTTAACTCCAAGAATTACGCTTAAAGGAGATAGTGGTTTATAATTGTAGCATAGTATTAGAGTTTAACGTATTTTCTTCTTATTTGTGCCTCAAAGGCAGTATCTAAGGCTGGTTAGATACACGGACTTTGAAGTCCAGCAGGCCTTACTTCATTCGCGCTTTCCTTGGCGATAACACCGCTTAACCAGGTTGTGAAATTAAATGAGATTACGTAAAGTACCAATTTGGCATAGAATAAACCCTCAATACATATTAGTAATTATTTTCACGCCCTGTATGTCCCCTTTGGCAGGTCAGGTTTAAGTAAAGGTGAGCAGGGAGTTAGCATATACTGACTTTGGGGTAGACCA
The DNA here is from genome assembly GCF_036321535.1 of Camelus dromedarius. Classification (NCBI taxonomy): domain Eukaryota; kingdom Metazoa; phylum Chordata; class Mammalia; order Artiodactyla; family Camelidae; genus Camelus; species Camelus dromedarius. The sequence goes on along the minus strand of NC_087445.1, from coordinate 7,410,539 downwards.
CTATACTAATTACTAACTTGCTAGTTACTACTAGACTAAAAGTAGTTTAAATTACTACTAGACTAAAGGTAGGTAATTTAATTTCAATTTAAGGTAATTTAATTCAATTTCCGTTGAAACCTTAACATCCTGCTCAGTTCAAGGGAAGCCTTTGTCATTCATCTGAATTGATCAAAGAATGCTCAGATTCTGCCTTTAACAAATAGAACTTATCATGACCATTCATGTGTAGATGTATCTTATCTCTTTAGACAGTGAGCTAGGATTGTTTCTGGTCAGTACAGTCTTCCTCCTTTTTGTATTCCTACTCTATAGAAATGCCTGGGAGAGTCAAAGATAAAAACCACCCTTGAGAGGCAAAGATCTAATGGAAAAAGCACAGGAAAACACTTCTGAAAGGATATATACAAACCTGATAGCAGCTGTCTGCAGAGTGGGAAAGAGGGTTTATGATTGGTGCTAGTCAAAAAGGACTGTAATCTAATCTATATTGTTTTAATTTTCTACATGGAGAAGGTATTGATGTTTTAATTAAAGATTACTTTAAGAGAGACCCCCACTACACACAAAAAAGAAAAGAAGAAAAAAGAGAGACCAGAGACCATGTGTTGGCTTGGATAAACTATGTTACATCTCCAGGCCTCGATTTCCTCTTTTTATTATTTTTAAAAACATCTGTCTTTTTATGCCAAGTATATTGCACTGAGTGCTTTCACTAAATTATCATTATTCAAGGAAGAAGTCCTCCCTAGGACCTGGGATCATGAGAAAAAAATAAGGGCATCAAAGTCCTAAAACTTCACTGATTATAGTTATTACCACCTGGATGCAATAGAACTTTCATAGTAGTCTCTCCTGAGGGATATCTCTACCACCCTTTTCCACCGAGCTTGACTGAGATACTGACTCTGAAACTAATTTCACATCCTGTAACTGCAAAGAACATCACCATCCCTTTCACCAGTTTTTGTTTGCTTAAGTGCTCTTGGCTGGACTGAAGCGAGAGCTTTCATGTGATGGAAAATACACTGGAGGAATTCTTAGAAGCCTGGGTTTTTAAGTCTGTACATAAAATAGGTGAGTGAAATCAGTCATTCTTAGATGAAGCCTATCTCAAAAAATCAGTAATAGATGGCTGAGATTTAGGAAGTAGAATTAAGGTATATAAACTCCAAAGAATTTTCACAATCTAGATAAAGCTAATCACAGTTCAAGCCTAAACTACTTACTTATAGTAAAATAAATGATCATAATCAAAAGAATCATACCCTGCCTGAAGAATGTGATAAATGAGATGGAATGGTCTGTATACAATCTTTAAAAAAGAAAAAAAGTGAAGCTTAAGCAAAAATGTACACCATACAGGGAAGAGGATGACCTGACCAGCACCTGGAACATTTTGGTCCCTTTGGCAGATCTCTGCATTTGGCAGATAGAGATGCATGCTCCATGCCTGTTAGCCATAAAGACACCTCAGAATTCCCCAACCTATGTTCCATGTCACCAAAAACATTAAAATTTGGCTTCTCATGAAGATTTCCCTCCAGAGGTATGAATGCATTATTGACCAGAGGACCATATGTTGTCTTGCTTGGCTGAAAATTAGAACAATGACAATGACAATTTAGAATATGCCATCAGTTTCTGAGGTATGTTTCTTCCCAGAGCCAGCTGAGCTGTGTGGGCACACTGACCTTCGAAAGCAGTAAACAAAGAGATAATGTGTGAGAGTCTGTGTTGAGACGTGTGTGGTATAGTCAGGAAGTCTTCCTGGTAACACCGTTGTGTCTCATTTCTCTAAAAGTCCAGTTCCTGTCTAACTCCACTAATCAATAACTTGTCCTTTCTAAGCCTGTTTTGTCATCCATATAAAGGAGCTAAATTCTGTTTACAAGGCATTGTCAGGTTTATACAAGACACTGCATATGAAAGTCCTCAGAGGATAAGTAGACCATAAGAATTATAAGAAACTATTATTACCAGGAAGAACTTTATTTGGTTATACCAGTACTGATAAAGCTAAATGCTTGGATTCTAGAACAAGAGTCAGCAAAATACAGCTCGTGGACCAAATCCAGCCTACCTCCTGTTTTTCTAGCTAAGAATTGTTCTTGCACTTTTAGAAGGGCTGAAAAAAAATAGTATTTCATGACACACAATACTTAAGTTCGAATTTCTGTGTCTTTTAAGTTCTAATGGAGCTCAGTCATACTTGTTCATTTATGTATTGTCTCTGGCTGCTTTCATGCTACAATAACAGAGTTGAATATATGCAACAGAAACTTCATGGTCCAAAAAACCTAGAATATTTATGGCCTGGCCTTTTACACAAAGGTTTGCCAACCCCTGTTCTAGAAGAATCTAAGGATGTGACCATAGGTGAGATACTTAATTTCATCCTGCCTTAGTTTTCTCATCTGAAAAATGGGGATACTAATAACTACCTCAGAGAATTGGCTGAAGGATTAAAACAGTTAAACTATAGTGTTGGTTTTGCGGGGTTTTTTTCCAATCCTTTTTGACTGTTACCTACAAGAAGAAACACATACAAACATGTATAAAATTGAAACAAATTTTATAAAACAATACCTATCCATACATTTATGTACACTGAGAGTTTCATACCGTTAATCTAACATCACTTAATATTAACATTTTACATAATCATGGCACATAAAACTCGGATATCCTTTTCTATTTCTGGTTTTTAAAAGTAGAAAGCTTCCAATGGCCAAAAATGGAGCAATTTGAGCAACAAAATAAAAAATGATACTAGTTGAAGATTCTCAAAGAATAAAAATAATGTTGATGTGAAAAAACTGGATGAGTAAAAAGGGAGAAGAGACAACTCTTCCTTACGGAAAAATTCCAATTGATAAACATGGAAGGAATGAGAGAAATAAAAACGATGGAGGTACTGGGGTTCAATCCCCATACCGCATAGCCTCAGAGCATATCCCTCAAAATGTTTATGAATTACTGTGGTGTTTTAAGTTCTCTGATGCTCCTCCCTTCAGAAGGTGGAGCTTAATTCCCCTCTCCTTTGATTGTAGGCTGGACTTGTAACTCATGTCTAACAGAGAATGGATTGGGAAAAATAGTAATTTTACAATATAGAGACTTGACACACATCACCTTAACCAAGTGATCAAGGTTAACAGCATGGTAAGAAATCATGTTGATATCATGTACACCCTGATGTGAGGCATTGTGAAGGGCACATCACCTCTGTGGCATTCGTCACAAAAATCCATCACCGGAGTGTAATCATGAGAAGCAACAGACCATCCCAAACTAAGGGTCATTATACAACACACCTGATTAGTACTAAACAATTGGTCAAAGTTACTAAGAAACAAGCAAAAACTGAGAAACTGATATAGATCAGAAGAGACTAAGGAGACACGATAACTAAACACAATGTGGGACATTACTGGAAAAAGTGAAGAAATTCAAATAAAGTCTGTAGTTTTGTTAAAAGTTTTGTACCAGTGTTAATTTCTTACCAGGATTACATAAAATGTTAACATTCAGAGAAGTTAGATGAAGAGTATTCAGAAACTCACTGTTCTATCTTTGCATTTCTTCTGTAATGCTAAAATTATTTCAAAGTCTTTTAAAAAAGGCTAATCACAACCCACTAAACTGATTTCCTGACCCATTAATGCATCTAGATCTGCAGGTTGAAAAATACTGAATTAATAAAAGCAAAAACTTAGAACGTCATTTGGCACATTGTAAGTGCTTAACAAATACTAGCTAGCACTAACATAGAATAATATTCTTGGTTTTCTGCAAGGGTCATTTTTTTCTTTTGTTCAAAGCAGATTTGCTTTTGGTGGCTGAAAATACATGGCCTTCAATACAGAATGTCATGTATTATCTGTACCGACCCGAATGAAGTGTCCAGACTAAAGTAGGTGGGAAAAACACTAATTTAGTGTTCTAAAATAGTTCATCATAACTCTATTTCCATACTCTCACAGTTGTTATGCTTAAAATACTGGGGCTGAGATATCCCAGTTTCAGTATATACACTTCCTAGCATTAAGGTACTAGGAAAAACATTAAGAAAAATACCCAGAGAGACAGAAAAAAGTGAATTAAGCAGTCTAAGCTAGACTTCACAAACATCCACCACCATGAGAGGAGAAGCCATTAAATAGCGGACCCAGGATTTTAAACTTTGACTCCAAAGCCTGTGCTCTTTTTGCTAAAGCAGGCTGGCACTCAGCTTAGTTTAATGGAAAAATCAGCCTGGTTTGGTGGACAAAAAATTGTCAATTTTTTTTTTAATAGAAAAGCTTGAAGGAAACAGAAGTAGGTATCTAAGCCATGGAGGGGCAGAAAGGAAATAATTAACAAATAAAACCACTCTTAAATAGAAACTTCTTATGTAACATGAAAAAAATTAAAAGGCTTGTAAAATGATTATAAATCAATAAAAAATGTTAAAAAAAATTAAAAGGCAAACAGTAGATCTGGGGGGAAAATAACAAACTTTTGAATGTATAATATTTTTACCATAAAAAAGCTCAAACAAATTGACAAGAACACTGAAATTTCTGTAGATAAATGGACAGAGCATACCAACAATTCCTAATAAAGCCAATCAACAAACATATGGAAAACGTTCTGGCTTGCTCACAATTTTTTAAGTTGAAAGTTATATCAATAATATGTATTTTTCCTACCAAATTAATAAAGAGTAAAAATAATGACGTTACTCAATACTCATCAGTGTTTTGTAAAAGAGACACTCCCTTACTTGGCTAATAGCAGTATAAATTGGCATAAATCCTTTGGAAAGCAAAAAGTCATAATATATTAAAACCCTTTCATCCAAAGCAATTCTGGTCCTCTGCCCTAAGGAAATAATTTTAAATATGGAAAAACTGCTATGCAGAGAATGACACTTCTCACAGCTTTATTTATAACAGCAAAAACTTGGAAGCATCTTACATGTCTGACTGTAGAGGAATGGTTAAGTAAATTATGACATTCTTACTAGATCCCACACTATGCAGCCTTTATAAATAACATTTATAAAGAACATGCCAGGACATGGGAAAATGTTTGCTATATACTGCTAGGTATAAAAAGCCAAAACCAAATCTGCTGAGCAAATATAACTATGTAAGAACAATTATGCATAGGAAAGGCTATTAAAATACATCAAAAGAATATGAATATGGGCCATATTTAGATAATGGGATTAGATGTCACATTTTCCCATCTTCACTTCTGTATCCTGAGGGGGGCACATAATTATGCTTATTATTTATTTTTTTTTTTAATGGAGGTACTGGGGATTGAACCCAGGACCTTATGCATGCTAAGCAGGTGCTCTACCACTGAGCTATAACCTCCCCCTTCACTTCTGTATTTTTTAAATTGAAGTATAGTTATGTACAATATTACATGTTACACGTGTACAATATGGTGATTCACAATTTTTAAAGGTTATATACTTCATTTATAATTATTATAAAACATTGGCTATATTCCTTGTAGATTATTTTATAAATAATAGTTTGTACCTCTTAATCCCCTACCCCTATATTGCCCCTCTCCCCTCCCCTCTCCCCACTGGTAACCACTAGTTTCTTCTCTATATCTGTGGGTTCACTTTTTTTTTGTTATAGTCACTAATTTGTTGTATTTTTCTGTTTTTAAATCGCCTTTAATACTCAGGTCTTTTATGACTTAAAAAATGTTTAAACAAACTGTTAAGAGCTGGGATATTGAAAGCTTTAAGAGAGGAATCCAAGATATATAAATGTGAATATAATAACTTGTAAGAGAAGACTGAATTTCTAGGATGGTGTTATAGGCTGACTTTTATCCCCCTCAAATTCATATGCTGAAGTCTTAACCCCTACAGAATCTGACTGTATTTGGAGATAAGAGTCTTTGAAGAAGTAATTAAGGTTAAATGACGTCTCTGGGGTGGGCACCAGTCCAATATGACTGAGGTCCTCATAAGGACACTAGTGACAGAGGACAGACCATATGAAGGTAAAGGGCGAAGCTGGCCATCTGTAAGCCAATGAGAGAGGCCTCAGAGAAAACCAGTGCTGCCAACACCTTGATCTTGGACTTCTATCCTCCTGAACTGTATGAAAATAGAATTCTGTTGTTTAAGTCACCCCGTCTATGGTACTGTCCTAGAGCAATCCTAGCAAACTAGCACAAATGGGTGTTAGAGTTCTACTAAGCAGGAAGAGTAAAGACTGGCAAAGAATTATCTTCCCTCCCCTTGGAGATTTTTTTCATTCTGGTAATTCTATAGTCGGGGAAGTAGAAAGACCTAGGGCCATTATTGTCTGATAAAGGACAGGACCCCCCCCCCCCCCAGTCTTATACCCAAACTTCAGTGGTCCTTAACGTCAAAGACCTCACTTAACATATGTTGCCTTAAAAGATAAGTAAATATCCATCCTTTATAGAGTGAGTGCATTTTAAACGTACAGAGAAATTATATTTTTAAAACACATCATGCCTCTGTTCAAAAATCAACACAGTACAAGTGTAAATTAACTGACTACTTCTCAAAGTCCTCCATAATCCAGTTCATCCTACCTGTTCCACTTTATTTCTCTCTTCTACCCATTGGAACATGTCCACTCCTGCATCCCAAGACCTTCATGACTCTGTACCATCACTATCCCCCCAGTACCTACCTTTCCACAGCACAGATCTCACCTCTGCTCCAGGCCCACCTGTCCAGGGAATCCCAGCCCTCTTTAACCTAGTCTCCCAGTATTATTAACTCTTCATATGTGTGAGTCTTGCTATTCAAACAGACTGTAAATTAGCAGAATATCACACCTGGCACTTGTTCTAAATTCCCCCATTGTTTGTCCCTCATGAGACTCAGAGAAGGGATTCAGTAAATACCTGTGGTTTAAAGAGAAAAGGAGGAAAACTAGTATTTATTGATCACATGTAAAGTGCCAGACTCAGTGTAAGATGTTTTACAAAAATTACTTTCCCACAGCAACTCTGACATATTATTATCACCATCATCATCACCCCTCAGAAAGGGCTGATTCAAAACATACTGCCACCGAGTTGCAGAGTCAGGATTAAAACCCAGGTCTCCCTATCTCCAAACATAGTGCTTTATTTTCTCCAACATCATTAGTGTTTTTTCCTGCCTCTCCCCACAGGACTGAAGTTTCCTGAGATGAAGGGACTGTCTTTTCATGTATTTCTAGCACCTAGCACAGGATCATAGTAAGCATACTCAATAAATATTTTTTAAATGAAGAGTGATGCTTTCAATTTGTTACCTTGTAAAATTCTGTTTTTCACTTCTACGTTTTGCTTACAAGGGAGATACAAAAATCAATATACACCCACCTGCATGTCCAAATTAGAACTTAGCAAATTCTAGAGATGGCAGGAATACAAAGGAAATTTGACCTTGGGTTTATTGCATGCCCACTATGTGCCTAGCCCTGTTCTGGGTGCTACGAACAATTAAAAAAGAAAAATCCCTGACACAGTGATTCACTGAAATAGGTAATAAATAAATGTCTACTGGGGAAAGGAAGAAAGATAGACTAGGAGAAGGTGGGTGGCCAAATATTCCAGGCAGGCAGGAATTCTAGGCAGGGGAAATTGTGTGAACAGGCAGAGGAAAAATAAATGCAGAGGAAAAATAAATGCAAGGTAGGCTCAAAGACCAGTTTGGCAAAGGGAGGGATATTCCAGGATCAGTGTAGTGGAAGATAGTTATAGAGGTCAGTAGCATCTGATTGTGTAGTATCTTGAACGCTAAACTTAGGACTTTTTTTCCTTCTATGACTAATCCCAGCCGAAATACTCTTTCCAGAGGATCTGGAATGTCATTTGAGTCTCTAGAAGCAAAAAATCCTCCTTAGAGACACTGAGGAATTAAGCTCTAATGGTGGAGTAACAGGTGGAGGGGTGGATTACTTCAGATGAGGAGGCCACCCCCTCAGAGCCTCTGCGGATATGGCGCCAGTCCTGCCAACTTGACGGTGGGCCAGTTGTGGTCGCTAAAGGAAGAATATTTTCACTCAGATCACTCACTTGCATGTCAGTTTTTAATTACTTAAGCAAAACTTTCCTGTTGAGTTTCCAAGAACATGCACACAGTAGTCACCAGGAGAAATCTCTCTGATGAGGATGAGTAAAATTCCCAGCCTGGCTGTGGAAGAGAGTGCACCTCCCACAGCACGCTAGGGAGGGAAGGAGGGGGCTTAACAACTTGTTCAGCCCAGACCTTCCCTGACATTCCCTCAGCCAAATGCTAATCTCCCAGCAGCTTGGGCCCTGTTCCGGGCCAAAGATAGTTCAGTATGGCCTTTTGCAGGGACAGAATGGCTACACCTGTTGGCTTCTTAAAGTAAGATCAAATGCCTTTTGGGTGAAGGATAAAACCATAGTACTTTTCAATATTTCTGATTCCAGGCTCTGCTCTAAGGAAAATTGTGAAGTAGGTCATGGATCTGGGAAGTGACTTGTGAGCTCATCCCCTTCAGCTTCCCGGCAGGCGGGGAAACATTATCTTTAAAGAGGAGGCTCTGAGGCCCAGAGAGATTAGCTGTTATGCTTTTCGTCTCCCTGGGCTGCCCCTTCGATAAATTATTATTGCCTCCTAAGTAAATATAGCCTGAGACTATATTGGGCAATGGGAGACAATAAACAGATTCTGTCCTCAAGACTTTCATAATCTAGCAGGGAAACAGATTTGTCAATTATTTTTTTCTCCAGTTTTACTGAAATATAATTGATAATAACATTGTGTAAATTTAAGGTATACTGATGTGATGATTTGATACATATATATGTTGCTAAACATTTACCCCCATAAGGTTAGTTAACAAATCCTTCACCTCACATAATTACCATTTTGTTGTTGTTATGGTGAGAACATTAAAGCTCTAATCTCATAGCAACTTAAGTATGCAATACAGTATTGTTAACTGTAGTCATCACACTGTATATTACATCCCCAGAACTTATTCCTCTTATAACTGAAAGGTTGTATCCTTGACCAACATCTCCCCAATGTCAATTCTTTCAGTGCATGGGAATAGTAGATAATTAACTAAGCCAGATGGGGTCAGGACACCAGCTAAGATCTCAGAGAGGAGAAACTATACAAACAGGATGTGAAAAGACGGAGATGTCCCTGGGTTAGAAAAGAGTACGGAGGCATGCCTGCTAGGGACCCCAGCACAGGCAAAGGTCTGAAGACAGTGCAGAGCAAGTTCTCGGGGAGATAAATGGCCTGGTGAGGCTGGATATAAGGGTATGAAAGGCAGTGATAGTGACTAAGCTAAAAACATGAAGGACCCAGATAAAATTTAGAATTTTATCTTGAAGGCTAGTAGAGATTACAGGGATTTAAGCAGAAATGTGTTTTGTTTTTTTTTAAATAATAAATTACAGTGGCATTGTGGAGGATGACTGAGGCGATAATGTTATGAACATTCTCACTTTCCTCATCTCACTCTGGAGTTTTCAGGCCTCCCTGACCAATTTACCCTCTTCATCTAACCTGCTCTCAGATTTCTCTAGAGAAAGCTTGAGAGTCTGACAGTAGTGCCCACCTCCTCTCCCCTACCCCCAATTAATTTAATCAGGTTCTTCAGGTGGCCAGGAACTAAATACCACTAAAATTACCTTCATTTACGCAAAGGCATGCATTGAGTACATATTATGTGCCAGGCATTAGTTTCATGAAGCTGACGATCTAGTAAGGAAACCAAGGTGTGCTAGAGGCTCCTGGGGCTCACGAGAGCCACTTGCTAAATTCTCAGGACTTTTGCAAGCTGTCAAAAATTAAATTTCATAAAGTTAAAATTAAATAAGTTATGTTAAAAATAAAGGTAAAGACTCAAATTCATTGCCTTCTAATAATTGTACTATTATCTGTGCCATTGTGTTATGTATGGTGGAAAAACTATGTGATGGTGTGCTACTGTGCATTTCCTCCTGATTCGGTAACATCATTGCTGACAGCTTGAAGTAGGCTGAGGTGGGAGTACATACCCAAAGAAATCAGCAAATGCTACAAATCGGGGTTTGATTTTTTCATTGTCTGGACTTAAGAAAGTGATGGAGAAAATATGAATAACACAAATTAAAAGTGTGCTATGTCTGTAGCTATTACACTATGAATACCACGAAAGTATTTTCCAGTATTCAAAAGCCATTTTTCAGTTCCACAAGGAAGTTGCTCAATTCACTGGTGAATGAGTGAATTTTCTACACTTTTGCCTTACTCTGTTGTATAGTAAGAAATATATATAGCCATCCCTCAGTATTGTTGATAAAAAAAAAATTAATAGTCAATCTAACAGAGAAGTGGAAATTTTTATCAGAGTCATCCTGAGCATTGTAATCCAGGAGACAGCCTTTCAGAAAGCTCTGAGGACTGTTCTGACCATTAGAGGTCAAAGCACAGTTACAGAAGATCAGGAGACAAAGGGTTATATTGATGACAAAGATCAAATGATGCATTATTGACAGTTTACACAATCCATGTCTACACAGACAAGGGAGCAGTGGGTCATCAGGGGCCCTTAGAAGATTAAAAAGCAAGATTATCTTCTAAGGAGTTGTGACTCTTGATGAGATTAAGGAGGAATGTTATCTCCTAAGGAGGTGTCTGTTTATTGCACATGCACAATACATACTAAAGGGGAGGGAGGAGGCCCAAAGGGACAAAGAAAAATGTTCTGTTTAAATTTTGTCTTGCTGTAAAATACGAATTTTATTTCATCAGTATCCACAGGGGATTGGCTCCAGGACCCCACCCCCACACCACCCAGCCAGAGGATATATCTACTGGAGCATCGTATGTAAAACAGCATTATATAAAATGACATAGTATCTGCATTTAACCTATGCCCGTTCTCCCCGTATACTTTAAATTTTCTCTAGGTTAATTGTAATACCTAATACAATGTAAATGCTGTGTAAATAATGGCTGATGCACAGCAAATTCAAGTTTTGCTTTCTTGGAACTTTGTGGAATTGTTTTTTCCCAAATATTTTCGATCCTCCCTTGGTTGAATCTGTGGATGGGACGCTGCAGATACAGAGGGCCAGAGGGCGGACTGTATTTGGCCCCAGGTTTCTGGCATAAAGCTTCTAAAGTCTTTGTAATTTCCTAACTGGTTAGGATTGTCTTTTGTTATTCATAACAAGACCTTTCTCTCCCACCTGAGTTTATGTTAATGGTGACCTAGGAAGGGGACCCTACACAGCCTCAGAATGGGGCTGGTCATCAGAAAGACTCCGTGATTAGAGAGTTGGAACTTTTAGCCACGCCCACTGACCTCAGGGAAGATTTAATGATCCACCCAGAGTGATCCACACTTGAGTGAGAATGGGATCCATCTAGGAAATTGTTGAAATCCAAGGCTGTTTTGGGAGTGATCCTTCTCATCTCTCTTATGGAGGTCTCTACATCTCCCTCTTCATCACTTTCTTACGTCTTGACAATTAAGAAAACAAGCTGATTTGTAGCATTTGCTGATTTCTGTGACGTGAATATTTCCACCATATTTCAAGTCACAGGACATACCAAGCTACATCAAGCTACAGCATAATCCTGGAGTGGCAGAGTGAAGTAATGCAGAACACAGACTTCAGTGCAGGTAAGTTTCTTTACTTCTTTGGGCCTGTTTTTTCACCTGTAAAGTGAAATGGTACTAACACTTCCTCCACAGGGTTATTATAAGGATTAAATTAATTAATATGTGGAAAGCACTTAGAGCAGAGCCCAGTATTATGTAACTTTTAACTATTATTAGCTCTGCTATTAATTTACTGTGTGTCCTTTGGCAGGACCCTTTCTCTGGATTTTAGTTCCTTTATTTGTAAAAACATAGAGGTTTTATTATAAATAATTTTGAAGTCCGTCTAGCTCTAGAAATCTTAGGGCCATTTTTGAATCTCTGAATTAAGGAGAAATCTCAGCCTCCCTTTTTGGTGTCTAAGAACTTTTCCTAAAATCACAGGTACAAGGCACCTAAGCAGTGCAGGAGACAGCCAGGTAGATTCCAAAGTGGATTCAGTCCAAAGTGTAAAGCTAAAGTTAATTGTCAGCCTCGGTCTTAGCCTGGGAAAACTTCTCCAGAGCCAAGAGTCTCCAGCATCTGGGACTCTGCCTTTTAACTGGCAGCTCCAGGTGCTGGTCAGTTCTGGCTGCCTCATTTGGCTGCCTGCCAGGTGCCTTTGTTTATGCACTTTCTGATTCTCCCCTGCTACTGGTGCTGAGGGGAATACCTTTATTCCCCCTTTGTTTTAATGGAGAGAAACAGAAATAAAAAGAAAAATACAGAGAGAGAGACTAGATTAATAGAAATACAGAGATTGAGAAAAAAACACCAGGAGAAAGAGATTTTTCTTACATTTTCTACCAAAAGAAGACAAATACAAATGAAGCAGAAGGTAAAATAAGAGCTGGTTCCAACCACAACTCTAGAGGATTTCTTGGAAAGGATGATGTGTAAAATAAATACCCATGGAGCACAGATGGGGGCATTTCTTGGCTTTTTCCTGAACAACTCTTAACTCTGGGGTAACCCCCATTAACTCCTGTACCCTAATGCCCAATGGAATAATTCTACATATTTTTCCATTCAGGCCCATATTCTCTTGGTTGAATTCTGTAGGAGCTACACTTCCCACCTTAGAACTAAAGATTCTGAGTTGAAAGTGACCTCAGAGCATACTTCCTCTCCCTGTAATATTTTACATTTGAGGAAACCGAGGCTCAGAGAGGTTGAATAACTTGTCAAGTTCCCACAGATAAATGACAAAGCTAAGTTAGGTGGTAATTCATATATCTCAGTGGTACCTGAATTAAGAGTTCCAGGAAGAAACAAATGGATGGCTGGAAGGATATAGCTCTGTGGTAGGGTGCATGTCTAGCATGCACAAGGTCCTGGGTTCAATCCCTAGTACTGCCATTAAAAAATAAACCTAATTACCTTCCTCCCACCAAAAATAAAACAAAGTGATGTTATTTTAAAAAAAGAAAGAAAGAAACAGATGGATAATTGAGGCGAGTTTAATAAAGGAAAGGCAACAAGAGATGCTGTATCCCCCTGGCCAGTGACAGTGGGAAACTTGATCACTATGGGAACTGAGGGGATGAAGGAGGGAGCAGAGAGTGTATGGAAAGGGGTCTGCAGAGAGCCTGCTTTTAGGAAGGTGAGGTGTGTGATGGGGAATAAACCATCTCACATCCCTCACCCTCCTTTCAGTCTCCATTGGTTCAAGCCAGAGGGCAACGAAGCCTGTTGATAAGAGACCAAATTGAGGCACTGAGCAGGGAGGGCAGAAAGCAGATGGGGGGGGGGGGGTTACAAAGCAGCAACCTATCATCATTTTATTTACTGAAATTTCAAACAATGCTGTTTATGCCCCATCATTTGGCCTTAAAATGTGCAACACAGCAAGCTGCCAGGAACATAAGACATAACAGGAGTCAAGAAAGCTCCATGTTAGGGTGCTGAGCTGTCATATACTGATGGAAGCAGACTAGGTGGGTGGATAAAGTTTTCAGGAGCTGCTCTTCTCCTCAGCCCAACTCTGATTCCACAAAGATCTTTATGACAGCTCAGGCCCTGCCCTCAAAGAACCTGAGTCTAGTCCATAGACGGTGAGGCGTGACCATGGATGATGATTTCTCCTGGAGACCTGTGTGATGGTGTCGGGCAGGGAGGACTCCCCATGGGGGCGTCTTCCTGGAGATTCAAAAGTGATGACAACCTTGGCGGGGCAGAGAGGGGCTGGAGTCTCTGTCCTGGAACCCATGAGGAGATAGTTTGGTGGAAGCTCAGGGAGGCCTAAGGAACACTCTCCTCCTTCCTCAGAGTAAAGTTCCCTCTCCAGGGATCTCCTGACTTCACAGTTCCCTTTGGCTGTATCCTGTGTCCTCCTCCCCCACCCTTACACCTCCCTTCCCTGAAGCCAAAGGAGTCTGGGGTGGAGTTAAGCAAGTTAAACCAGTTCCTGCAGACCTGAACATGCCCAGCTGAGGAACAGCCCTTGCAGAAATCTACTGTCCCCAGTTGTAGCCACAGTCAGCTCCAAACGGTGCAGACAGAGGGGGAGCATCTCAGGGAAAACACAAATCAGCACCTGACTCCAAAACAGATAAACTGAATTTGGACCTGTAGATGCTAGGGCAAAGCTAATGCTCATCATGCCCTAACCCTGGGCAGCAGAGGCTGCTTCTAAAACACCTCTTTTCTAAAAACACCTCATTCCTTTAGGCCTTGGTCCAGTTCTACCAGTTCAGCTCCTAGCAGAGTTCTCAGAGAAGCTGCATCCCAGCAATACCTCAGGGAGCCCCGCTTTCACCTGCTCTCTCCAGGGTTGTTCAGATCCCCTGTGTCCTGGGGAAAGGTCACACAGCTTCCTCAGGCAGGGGTGGCCTGGCTAAGCCTGTCACCTCTTTGTGGTTAAAAGGGCAGGCTCAAACCAGGAAGGGCAAAGAGGCTCCTGGTTCCAGCTTGGGTAAAGGCCTGGCTGGATGTTTGAAGGCTTGGAGCTTTTTGTCCAAGTTAATTCCAGCTAGTCACAGGCTCCTGGCTGCCCCACAGTCACAATTATTTGGACTGAGTTAAAGTGAAGGAGGCTGGCCATCTTCCTGGGACTGTGAAATCTCAACAGATGGCTCAGCCTGTTGGGAGCCCTAAGAATGCTTCACAGTTGGGCTCTATTTCAAAGCACCTTCACATCCCTTATCACAGAAGTTCACAATCAGCCCAGAGAGATTCATACAGCCTAGAGTCAAACAGCTGGTTAATGATTAGAGACAGGCTATAACTAGGAACATCAATGTCAGGGCCAGTGCTCTTTCTCCAGACTGCCTCCTACCTAGTTCCTCCAACCAATGCTCAGTTTATTGAATTTTGAGACCTAATAGCAACATCCCATTTGCTCCTTGCACAGCAAGATCTGTCTGGCTTTAAACAGTACACACACACATACTTTTGAGAAGTTGTGTCCATGTATTTTTTTAAGTCAAATCTGTACATAAATGTATAGGGGAACTTGGTTCAAGAATTGCTACTCTGAAAACGTCATTATAGAAAATCAAGAAAACTACCTTCAAGACTGACATTACATTACAGTCCTACTTACCCTTTTTCCCTCCCCCTTAAAAAACATGTTTTTTTGCGTACATTTGATCACACTCCATATGGAGTCTCTTTATGCAGAGGTGGGCCTCCACAGGTTGGGAACTAAGTTCTGGCTCCCCCTACTGGGTGTATGATGAATTCATGGGGGCCCAAAGGAATTTGCTCAGGCTCCCCAGAAGACTCTGAGGCTCTCAAGACAGTCCTGTACCTGCCTGTGCTTGGAAAGACCTGGAAAACCAGGCTCCGTGTACAGGGATGTGATTATAGAAGATTTTATAAAAGAGTTAGGCCCTGAGCTACACCTTGAAAGCTTTCCACAGGAGTTGGTTGTAAGAGCAATTTCTTTTTTGGCTGAGAGCAATTTTGACAAGGAAAGTGCTACGTGAATTGAGAGGACTGGATGAAGCTGGCTGGCCTGAACAGAAGGTTCCTGCCCCAGGAAAGAGAAGTGAAGAATTTTTGTTCCAGGTTTTTTGAGCAAAGGAGAAATCAATATTCTCTCTCCTCCTTTTTACTGATTTCTTATTCACAACCAGCACTTGTTGAAGAAAGACTGGGAGGGGGGCATTTTAAGTGACACTACTAGAAAATACAGGTAAGCGAAAGAATAAAGAAGTGTCATTGAAACTCTGCTGCCAAGAGAACCACTATTGACATTCTAGTGATAACATTTTAGATTTTTCCTCTATCTAAATGAAGGTATGTATAATCTACATATGTAAATGTAGATATGGATAAATTTTATAAGAGATCCAGCTTTAGAAGCTGGCTGATAACCACCTTGTTATTTAACAATATATCCTGTGTTATAATCATTCTACGTCACTACATAAAGATTTACCTGTATGTACTCTTTAAAAAAAATTTATTATAACAAAATTTAACATTACATAATTAGAGAGACTAGTATAATAGGCTATCCTATACACCCATCTGGCGGCTTTAACAATTATCAACATATCATGTTAAAATAATCTAAACCCTCTGGATTCTTTCAAAACAAACCATTGACATCATGTTATTTCATCTGTAAATAAAATATCTCTGAGGTAAGATTTAATCACAGTATCATTATTATACTTAGAAAGAGCAACAGTAATTATTTACTGCTATCTAATGTCCAGTCAGCGTTAAATTTTCCCAGATTATCTTTTTACAGTTGCATTATGTTGAATTAGAATGTAAACACCTTCATGCATTACATTTGACTGATATACCTGTCTCGTCTCCCTTAACATACAATAGTTCTTTTTTCTTGCTATTTATTTATTGAAAAAAATAGATCATTTTCCTTATGTTCTGTGTTTGGTTGCTTGCATCCCCATTATACCATTAAAATGTTCTATCCACCATATTTTCTGAGACAGATCTAAAAGCTTGCTCAGATCAAGCTTGATTTTCTGGCAAGAACACTTCTTAGGTAATGCTGTTAACTTTCTATTGTAACCCCTCAGGAGATACATAGAATGTGGTGATCTCTCTCTGTGTTAAGATTTACCTGCAAATATTAAAATTTTTAATTTAACCATTTCCTTTTTAATAGACTTATGCTACTTCCAGTTTTTAAATTTTTATTTATTTTTTCTAATTAATGCTACAACAACCATCCTTATATATCTGTCTTCACATGCTTGCCTAGAATATTTCCCAAAATTCCCAGAAGTGAAACTGCTGGGCCAATGGATATAATCAGTGATTTTTCAATGCAATGAATACCATTTTGATAGGCTAAGGCTTCCTGAAAAAGACCATAGCCACCAGCTAAGTAAACCAGTAGCCTAGGAACAATCAAGTCAATGCTGACTTTTTCTGCTGACCTGATCCTGGGCATCCTTCTCACTCTGGCTAGCAACTCCAGGTCTGCCCAGGCAGGCACAGGGCAGATTCTGTTGTAAGCCAAGCTTAGGTATGCGAGGACTTGGCTATATCTTTTAGGAGGACTGCAGAGAGCTGTCCATGTTATTGGCTAATATATTCACAATGGGAAAGCATCCTAAGACTCTACAGTGTGAAAAGGTGACCTAGAATAAAAGTTTAAAATGTTGAGGTAGTCTGAGACAGGAAAAACCAACCAGAGGTGGGCAGTATGGGGGATTACTGCCTTGGTCCTGGAAGGAACAGGTTTTCCCAGGCAGAGTCAATTCAAATATGGTTCTGAGCCATAATTTTTGCTTTTATAAGTCTTGGTACTACTATATAAGTACAGTTCCTCTTTGTCATATCATCTTAAAAGAAAAAAAATTTTCTTAAACCTCAAATGTGATTTTATAAAAATTGGTATCAGAAAATGCATCACAATAAACCTGTATTGATTTGCTAGGGCTGCCAAAACAAATCACCACAAACTTGGTGGCTTTAAAGCAACAGAAATTCATTCTCATGGTTTTAGAGGCGAGAAATCCAAAATCAAGATGTCAGCAGGGCCACAATCCTTCCCAAGGCTCTAGAGGAGAATCTTTCCTTGCTTCTTCCAGCTTCTGGTGGCTCCTGGCCTTCTTTGGCTTATAAATGCATCACTCCAATCTCTGTCTTCACATTGTCTTCTGTGTGTGTCCTTGTATGTCCCTTTCAGTCTCATAAGGACACTCTCATTGGAGTTAGGGCCTACCTTAATCCAGTATGAGCCCATTTCAATCCTTACCTTAATTACACCTGCAAAGACCTCATTTCCAAATCAGGTCACAATCTGAGGTTCTAGTAGACTTGAATTTGGGGGGGACAGTATTCAACCTAATATTCCCAATGGTTTATTGGGTGCCATTAGGAAAATAAGACTCACGTAATGAAAATTTAACAAACTCTGCTCCAATATTTACCTGCTTTGAAGACACAATGCTTGAGGATGACTTTCTATTCTTCTTAGACTTCCCTGCACCAGTAGAACAGCTGTTGTGGATCCAGAAAATCATCTAATGTCTAATGTGAACTCCTCTCCTCATTGTGTAAGATAAAAAACAAACAAACAAACAAAAAAAACCCGATGCCTAGAAAGGGGAAAAGGCTTGTTTAAAGTCATGTCCATGAGCAGCAGCAGCAGAACTAGGACTGAACCCGTATCTTCCCCTTTTACTCCACACTTAGCCCAAGCAGGTGGCACTTGGAGATGGCATGTACCCCTCTCTTGAAGGAACAGCAATAGTATCTTTAATCAGGTAGTATAACATCCCCTTCCTTCAAGAAAAAAGAAAATCTAATGGCGTAAACTTAAGCATGGTGGTTGGGGCAATAATTTTGTGGTTTTTTGCAGAGGGTCTAGGGAAGCAGAGAGAATGATGGTGGTGGTGGTGAGGGAAGTTTCTCAGGTAAGCAACATATTACAGGGCCCAAATCGCCACATGTCAGGCCATGGTACCCAGCACTGTGTTCTCTGCATCAACAAATGGTCTTGACCTTGGAGAACAAAGCCTTACTATTTCCAGTTCTCTGTATAGGATGCCACCAGCCAAGAAAAAAAAAAAAAGTAGCTACGAGTGAGGGAAGTTTATTTAAGACAGGAGTTGATCATTTGTTTTCTCCTTGTCCACAGCATTAGGAATGTTAATTACAGCTCTGAATACTGCTTAACAAGAAACGCAGTAAACATGCGACTTTGAGCTCAGTTAATGAGTATTATTATCCTTTAAAAATTCTGACTTTGGCAATTACATACTAATCAAGAGGAGTGTTCAGATGTGAGGCTCAACCCAGGGGGAATTTAAGAGGACAGCTCACACCTCTGCCTGGGAGAGCTGAGTCATGAGTTTACAATCTCAGCTTAAGCGAGTTCTGCTCACACCTCTCTCTCTAGTGGTAGTACAGAAACAAATTTCTCACATTTGTTTCTCTGAATTATTCTTTGGAGATGAAGTGAGGGCAGAAGAACCAAGCTAACAAACCCGTACTTTCTTTTGTCTTCATCAGTAGTTCCAAAATTAGAAGCCCATGTTTCTAGCCTCCCAAAGTTTCCAGTCATCTCAGCACAATAGCATAAAATGAGATGTGGCTAAAAGCAAGTGTGATCTTTTCTCTTCTTCCCTCTCCCTGCATATTGTTGTCTCCCAGACACCAGCCAACTGAAAAGGAAGGAAAAAAACACATGGGTCATAGGCTCTTACAAGACTGACCCCCCCAGTGCTAAGCCAAGGGTCTTGACACCCTTTTACTTTTTCTGGATACCTGCTCTAAGAAGTGCCTGGGTGGCAGCTGGATCAGAGAGCCCTGGACTGACAATCTTTAGCTTTATTAGGAACACTAATAAATTAGTAGTAAACTAATGAGCCAGATTAATACTAATTAACTCTTGGAGTGTCAGGGATGGGGAACCTGGAGCATAAATGAGGTTCCAAAGCCTTCTGCAAAAGGACCCAAAGGATAATGGAAGGAGGCAGTAGACCATTCTGAATGACGCACGTGGCCTGAGAACAAGGAAGTTCTTTCATGGCCTGAGAGTAAGGACAGCTGGCAGGAAAGGGAGGGACCACATCAAGTCCACAAAGCTCTTCTGTTATACATACTTTGTTGCAAAGTCTGGCTGGAAAGTGGGAGCAGGGCCAAGATTCCATGGAGGCCAGAGGTCCAGGCCAGGCCCTCCCCCCACCTCATCACCTTTCTCTGAGCATGTTCCGTGAACATGAGTCCCATGGTAACCCAAAACCTGAGGTTATGAGGAAGCATGTCTTTGTTTAAATCTGCATTTCCCCCACATAATTCGACCGTGGAACATTTTGCTCTTACTAATTGAACTAACTACTGTTTCATGGATTGGGGATTCTGAAAATCTCATTTTGAGAAAGGCTAATTCCAGTCCCTTTCCAAATGTTAACTTCTTAAGAAGCCCTCTCACTTGCTCCAAGCCATTCGCCTCTCCCTTCCTGTTTTACAGCCTTTGATCATATAGGTAGGTGCCTCTATGAGTCATGCTCTGAGTCAGTCTCTGAGGGCAGCTGTATCCAAATTGCCCTGGGAAGGGACAAGTGCCAAGTGACAGGAATAGGCATTGCTTTGCCTGGCTTTGTGGCCCAGCCCTGATGGGTCTTTCAGAGATGACTGTGAGAGCAGTATGGTTCAGCAATCTCTCTCTCAGCTACAGCTCCAAACAGGTTCTGGGAAGAGGATCACTCACTACAGACTTTGTGTCCTCTTCTTACAAAGGGCAGTGAAGCATCTATGTTTCAAAAAAATGACAGCTTGTTCCCTGGGCACCACACAGCTGCTTTTACAGTCATTCTCAGGGCCCCCTCCACTGAAGCTGATGGGGCCTTTCACCAACTCTGGTTTACGTAAGAGCAGCTGGTCACCTAGCTCAAATCCATGCACTCACTCAGAGCCAGGACTAGCATGCGCCCTGATCTTCAGTCTGTGTTTTGTTTCTAGTACCATACCACTTCCCCTGAGCATAGCCACTCTCAATTGAACCCCAGAGCAACTGATCTGTAGCCAGAGCTGGGAACCAGGAGCAAGAAGGTCTTAGTGTTTGTGTTTCCCCTTGACCTGCCTTTAACCTTGAGGGAACTCACGTGTTCTCCAAGCAATCCTAGTGCCCCAAGCTGACCTTCCAACCTGTCATTTGGGGCCCTCTCCCTGCTGCTTCTTGGCTATACATACTCAAACCACTAACCACTTTGCACTGGAATAATATTTATTTTTTTTTACTTGGCAAAAAGTCAAGTGCTACATTTTTAAAAACAAAATCTCAAAACAATCAAACGCATTACCCATCACAGAAGAGGGTCTGGCAACAGTACAAAACATCCTACGTAAGATTTTTTTTTTTAAATACACAAGTTGGTTTAAAATGATAGAAGTTCTGTGAGAACTAAGAAATCTACAGCTTGTAGTTTAATAATAGAAAAAAATTAAGACAATTAAAAGATCTACAGCATCCAGCATTTTGCTTAATTCCCTGTTTATAGCACCTATTTCTCTAGGTTAGAAGATGAGAATTCTAGAACCTGTGGTGTACACCTTGTACCACCAAGACAGGGTGGACCTGCTGTCTCCTCTCCCCACCAGCCCCCATCACCAAGGGGAAGACACTCTTATTTTCAATCTCCCCACTTACACCTAGAGAAGAGGGGGATAACTGGGAGAGCAACTCAGAAATGGGAGTGGAGGAATATGACTTTTCCTTTCCCCAGAATGGGCTGTTAACAGAAGCAGAGTCTGTGCTTCGAATGGAGGAGGAACTTGTGGGTGGGAACAGCTGTTATCTGCAACATGATGCATAAAAAGCAAGGAATAACTGGACATCAGGGTCAGTCAGTTGCCCGCAAGTTTAAAAACCTCAGACTAAACACAGTTCAAGGGAGGAACAAATTACTAATTACATAGATGCTTTTACATGCACAATGTTGCTGCTGGCTGTAGGCCACTGCATCACCAAGCCAGGGCCGAGCCAACAGAGTGGGAGAGGTGGCTTCAACCCCAGTCCTGCTGTATAAAGAAAACAAACATTCCACACATGAAGCATTCACTACACACAGATAAACACCCTGCTCATCCCCTCCCTCCCGGACTGAACCCAGTTTAGAAAACTAAAAGCAAAACGCATTGGGGAGATTCGAAGACAGGCAAAGGAAAAATTTCCCCCAAAGCTAAGGGGACTGAGTATGTGAATCTTAGCAGACTTGAGGCCCCCAGCTCCAGGCCCCTGAGAAACCCGATCAGGTCTTGTTTGAGGGGAAGGAGAGAGAGGTTATGATGGAGATTCTTTTTACCAAGTCCTACCAAGTCTTCTGCAGCCTCTAGAGCTGCATCTTGGATGGAAACCCTGATGTTTTAGGGGAGTGGCCACTGACTTAAGAAATGGGAAACTGAAGCGGAAGTGACACATACAAAGAAATGTTCTTACCTGGGGGACACACAGATGGGAAGGTGGGAGATGGATTACTTTGGAGTCCTGACATGAGAACAGCCAGGACGCTTGCAATCTAACTCAAAGGGTTTTCCTCCTGGTGATTTGTTTTCCTTTCTGTTTTTACTTCCTATAATCAGTGTTGTTAGGCTTTACAAAACAAGATAAAGACCAGTCCCAAAGCTGGACTCTGTGAATAAAGTTGTTTCTTTTATAAATATTTTAATTACAGTAATCCTCACTCCAGATAATTTCAATGACACATGGTACTTGCAGGCACAAAAGCTCTTCCTCTCGCTCTCTCTCTCTCTCACACACACACACACACAGAGCCCCCAAACTTTCACAGAAAGTCTGACAGCAACCATACAATTATAAAGGAGCCCTACCTCTCAAGAGTGAAGTAAGGGTGAGAATGACTATGTTAGCATAAAGCCAGAGAGGGGAGAGTGTGTGTCACTTAAAGAAAAAATACAAATAGGAATTAACAACAATGTTTGGTTGAGAAGCCAGAAAGAAAAAAGATAATAAAGTAAAATTCTAATTACTAAAGGGGAAAAAAAAGAAAAAAAAACCCTTTGGATTTCCATACAAAGCATCTTCCTGTCAAGTGCCTAAACCATAGGCAAACTCTTGGTGTTCCCACTAAAATGTAAGGGCCTCATACAATTGGAAAAAAACCAAAAGAAGAAATGGAAACTGAGGATGAAAGTTAGTGTAAATCTCTGCATTTTGGGAGAGAGTTAGTTGTCATTAACTCCAGAGCCCAGCATAGTTTCCATGGAGCCCTGAAGGGAGGGGGCCTCCTGCCACAAAGAGCTTCGTTCCGGACGAGTCGTAGCAGTGGGTGTAAACAGCATTGGGGAAGAAATCAATGTCTGAAAAGTAATTCCTCCAGGTCTCATCATGATTCTATGGGAAGAAAAAGAGACTCTGTTAGCACTTGCCAGGGGGCAGAAAAGAGGGAAGAAGGGATGGGAATGCTTCCTTAAGAGAAGAGGGTCCTGTATCTCTAACCTGATACCAGGAGATTGGTGTTCACAGGAACTGGGGCCTCATTTCTCCAACTGAACATTAGGGAGGAGCCAAGCAAGCTGAAGAATTGCTGCACAAACCTAAGGTCTTCTCAGGACTGTTGGAACCAAATGCTTCAATAATTCACTGGCAGCCTCAGTGAGAGGTTCCTTCTCCTTCCAGCTCTATTATCACCCGGGGGTTATCCCAGGTCAACCAGTGTGGGCCTTATTGGGCCTCAGTTTTTCCATAGACATGCAGACCCAAAAACAAAATCAAGGGAACATGCCTTTCTCTGCTCGGAGGAGTGCCTCTTACTAGTGAAAAATTATGTGGGTAGGTGGTGGGTCGGGGGGATGGGAGTGGGTGAAATTGAAAACAACTGAAAAAAACTGCAGACAATTTTTCTGTCACTGTCCAGTAACCATGCCAGCCGAGGGCTTACCAGCCAGCCTTTGCCAGTGGTTAGTTTTAGATTCTCCCCTGCGAGTCTGGGTTTGGACCCATAACAAGCTGAGAGTCTCTCTTCCAGGAATCTCTGAGCTCGGATGTCATAGAAGAGCAGGGAGCCCTGCCCTGTGCCCACAGTGATGATGTGCTCATAGAAGCTCACTGACCGGATCCCTGAGAGAGAAAAAAGGACAATCAGCAGGCAAAGTATGCACTTGACAGTCTGCTAGACTCAATTTCCCTGACACTGAGTTCACAAGGCGCCCCCAAATACCAGACAGCGGCTTTCCCATGGCAGACATAACTCATGCAAAAGCCAGAGAACCCTGATGCCACATGACCCACCCACACACTAACAGGAACCTTCCCACAAGTCTAAGAGAAGTGCCAGATACCTGATGATGCCCAAGATGCATCTGGCCTAAGACTGTAAGTATGCCCTGAACCTCCCTCCCTCCCCTAGACTCACTCTGAAGTCATCTTTTGTATCTCTAAGCTCCTCTCCATTATGTTTCCAATCCACACTGAAACCGAGGGTAATCTGCATATTTATGAATCATTACATTAAAAAGGACTTCCTTGTATTTGACCTAAAACCACTACCATGGCACTGCAAGAGGTCTTTACGTGGTATTATGTGTGTTATGAGGGTGCCAAACAGCCTAGAACTGAAGCAGTCAAAGGAGCAGTGTCTCTCACATTGTGAACTTAAGACAAGTCACCTAATCACTTTGGGTCATAGGGAAAACACTTCTGCTGCATCTGTGGATCAAGTAAGTACATGGGATATGAAGATGCCTCGGTACATTAAGTGCTCACTAATACTTGTTAAATCAGTATTTCCTTATTAGGTATGAAAGCTACCCCAGTAACAGTAACCAAACTCTCTTAAAATTTTCATTACAAACATCATTCCAGCCAAGCCCGTTTATCCCTTCCCTTACTACTCTTGTTACACACATTATTCTCTCTGTTCTGAAATGTGAGCATCTCAGATATAACTGAAAACAAACTCAAAACAAAGGCCACTTTCGCAACATCTGCACGAAAGTGAGAGACTAAACTGTCATGCACACTGTGCCTTTCAGGACTCTCAGGATAATGGAGCCACATTTTTACATGAGAAGAGGGACAATGTGAGATAAAGATGAAAACACACTTTGTTAAGATAGATGACCTGGATTCTAGTCCCTGGCTCTTCCCCCACCAATCTGTGTGATGCCGTGAAGTTAAGGTAACCCATTTGGGTCTCTGTCTCCTCATCTATGAAATGGGGTTAACATCCTACTTTCCTATTAGCTTCCCACAGGGTTGTTGGTAAGATGAAATGAGATGTCAGACAAAGGTATTCTGAAATCTTAAAGTGTAGTACAAACGTAAGCCTCTCTTTTTATTCCTCAATAAAGAATGAGGGTGTCCTCAGAATATGCTATTACAGATGCGAGGCTGAAGCCTAATTTACCCAGTGGTCAGAACTAAACTAAGTATCTTCTTCAGCTTTACTGAGGTATAATTGTCATATAATACACTGCACATATTCAAAGTATACCATTTGAAGTTTTAACATATGGATATATCCATGACACCATCACCACAATCAAAATAACAAATAAAAATTACAAGTTCCATCACCCCCGAAAGTTTCCCCATGCCCCTTTGTAAACTCCTCCTCACGCCATCACACTATCCCTTAGCGTAAAGTGAATTTTATAGTTCAGGTAGGGTCCCAGCAACAAATTAGCACAGGAGAGAGAGTAGGGCTCTGTGAAAGAAGACGGAAACCACCAACATCCTGACTGCTGGTTTCCACCAAAGGCTTCTGTGGCCACACATTTGTCCATGGTGTTTGAAGCCCCCCTCTGTCAAAACCCATTTGCAACTCAGCTGTAAGCCTGAGGGGCACACGGGGCCTCTTACCACTGCCTCTCTCCCTGGAGCAGACAGACTTCACATTGTATGATGGCTGCCGTGGATCCAAGAAGGAGACATGAGCCTGGGAGCCCACTGCATACACTGACCACTCACTGCCATAGGCCAGGCACACATTCTCACGGCAATATGGCAGTTTGGTGGAGAGGAGCTGAAAACAAGAGAGATGGACCCATGGCATTACCAGAGAGCATAAAGCAGGGCATTGTTCTTAGACACCCACCTCTGTGGGCCTTCCTCCTGCACAAGCCACAAAAAGTCAGAGACAAAAACACATGCCCCGATTAAGAAAATAACACCCTGCTCCACCCCTAGGTATGTAAGAAAAAGAAAGGGTGACTATAGTAAACAATATGATCTAGGCACTGAAAAGAATTGGTTACGGGAAATGGTCAAGCAGGAATTAAATAATCAGAAGCAGAAAGACAGGTCAAAAATCACAGGTTATTTCCAAGGAGGACCCCAGGGCACTAAAGCCAAGGTACCACTCTTCTCTCTGCCAGGAAGAGTCACCACCTTTCTCACTGGTGAAGAAAGATAAAGGGGCTGACTTCTGGCTACCTCAGCCTAACTCCCTAATTGTACGGTAGTTGTACAGTATAGAAAGCGCACTCATAGCACTGCTCAATCCCAAGTAACCCCACCAGTCTTAACCCGGGGTCTGTGTCGCTGAGCCAATCCTCAGTGGGTGCCTACTGCCCGTAAGACACTGGGCAAGGTCAGTGGAGCTCAAAGGCTGCTGTGACATGAAGGAATCAATACTTTCTGGAGCTCTGCTTCCTCTTCAAAAAGTCTATCACAGAAGTAATAAGCAGCAAAGGGCTCTGGGACAAGAAGAGGGAAAATGATCCAAAGGTAGGTTTAACTTTAGGCAAAAGTTGTCTGTAAATATTATGAATTAAATCTGTATTCTCATTACCTTACATGATTACTTCATAGATGGTTTACCTTAGTTTCACTGATCTTTGCTTGCCAGTGGCTCCTAACACTTAGGTCTTCCTACCCTGACAACACACCAAATAGTCAATAATCCCTAATTAAATACTTAAATGCATTGTGGATTGGAGGACTGCTAATTAAAGGAGTCTCTCAGCAGGCCCTTGCAATATGAAAGGATAACCCCCTCTGACTTTTGTAAAAGACTTTTAAGAGAGGCATACCATGACAAGGACCTACTGTAGAGCACAGGAAACTATACTTGTATCTTGTAATAATCTATAATGAAAAAAATACACACAAACACACATGAGTGAATCATTTTGCTGTACACCTGAAACATGGTAAATCAACTATACTTCAATTTTCAAAAAATTAAAAAAGAGAGAGAGGCATGTCAGACTTAGAATTTCATGCACTGTGCAATCACATGCCTAGGTCCTTGGATAATTGGTGCTTTGGACAAGAATGAAAAAGTTTAAGGAGAATTAAAGTCTTTAACTATAAGGTGACTATAATGCAATAAAAAAACGTTTAAAAAAAAAGTTAACAAACACACACACACACAAAATAAATAAAATGCAATAAATATTTATGTACTGAAAAGAAAAGAAAAAAAAAAAAACTATAAGGTGAAACCACCAAGTCATGTTCATCACACCTTAGACAGTGTATCTTCAGCCTTCCAGAGATGAAAGTAGCCATCCAGGGATACCGCTCCTAATTCCTACAAGAGCAATGAAGAACAGGTTATATCACACTTTGAAGCAACTAGTATACAATGGTAAGCAGGGGAAGACCCCTGGGGTCCTCCCGTTTTTCACTCCTATCCCATGATGGTGCTAGGGATTATCAGCCCATCATCTCACCCTACAGAATGCAGCTGGACAGCACATTAAAGCAAGGCTGCTTCTTGAGAGAATCCAAGAAGTCCAGGTTTGAGCAGTAACACAGACACCCATGGTTCAAAAAGCCCTTACTATGCAATCACTCCCATTACGTCCTGCTGGATAGTTAGAGCACAGCACACACATGAAGGACAGTTTCATAACCCTCAATGTGAGAGCTTCTGTAAGTGGAGGGTCTAAGCTGGGTAAGGTAAGTCTACCCCTATGCTATAAACACGGATGGGAGATAGGAGGCTAAGGAACCACACTTCAAACTGTGGCCAGATTCAGATTTTGGAAGAAGCCTTTATTCTCTTTTGGCCCTGGGTCTTCATACCAACAGTCTACTTAATAGCCCAGTTTCAGGAGATCTGACTCAAATGATTAAGTAAGATTTGGTGGCAGTGTTGCAAAGAGGCAATAAAGAATAAAAAGAAACTGAATACCAGAGAGAAGAAAGTGATTGCTTTCAGAGGCATGTATGAAAATCACCCAAAACAGAGCACCTGCAAAGGCACGTGCAAATGAGAGCTGGTCAAATCAGTGGCCCTGGGGAAACTCTGACACACTGATCCACAGGTATGAACTATCCAGAGAATGCTGCGGAGCTCAATGCAAGGGGGAGGTTTCATAATCTCTCAGCCCTCAAGAGATGCCCTGTGGGCTCGGAACTGAGCTATGCAGTAAACTCTGACTCAGGAAGAAGAGTGCATCTCCCAACACATAAGCCAAGAAGTTAAAGCAAGAGGAACAGGCTTCAGGGAACTTTTGGCAAGCTCATACCTTGTTCTTGTTGTTGAAGGCCAGAGCCCGGACCTTGCAGTTATCAGGGTTTGTGTCCTCTTTGGGGATGTCCTTTAAGGCCTTGTGAGTGATGTGAGCATACACAGGGACCTGTGACATGTTGTGCCTTGCATCACTTTTGGTCAACACATCATCTGTCACCTCCCAGAGTCCCATAGAACCATCGCGTGAGCCTGCAGGCAAGGAAACCATAAATGTCAGACATATACAACTCTCCATGGGACAGTCCCACAGAAGCCAAGATGGGCTTTCTTAGTCTAGCTCTTTGTGCACCATGCTCACATGTACTAAAGCTTGGCCAGGTGGCCCACATCAAAAACAGACAGCAATACGCATTTTAACAGCCACACTAAGACGATGATTCAACTGAAGTGTAAGAGTTAAAATATAACCTTTAAGTGTAGCATGGTTGGCGGGATTTTTCAAAAGAGAGCATTGATAAGGCTCAGTAATTTTTTCCAAGCCAAATGCTTAGGTCACGTGGGCATGCAAGCACAGGTGACTTCTACTAGGCAGTAAGGTTTGGGAACTTCCACTCTAGATCAGTGGCGCTTAACCTTTTCAGAGTCACATACCCCTTAGAGAGATTTAAGAATGTTAAAGATCCCTTTCTCTAGAAAAATACACAAAAGCATCACATTGTACACTCAATTTCAGGGAGGTTCATGGGCTTCTTCAAAAGACTACAATCCCTGAAATTAAGAATGTTAAAAAAAAAAAAAGCCACACACAATAAACAAAAAACAAAGAAAGAAAGACTGTTCTACATAAAATGAATGCTTAAAAAAGCATAAAGCTTTCCTTAGCAAACAAAAATGAAGCACTTTAAAAAAAAACTAAGAACACTTTTCTTTGAATTGAGCCCCGAATACACTGCTGGTAGTAAGTTAGCGAAAATGGGACCATCTTTCTAGAGTACAACTGAGCCATCTGTAGCAAAATCCAGTAATTTTGTGCTCCTAGCTAGGAATAATCCACTACCATAAGACCCATATATAAAGATGTTTATTCAGAACAATCTATATGTCCAACAGTAGGGCTATGTTACAGTCATAAAACAGAGTATCAAGAACCACTAAAAAAATCATGTTTTCAAATTCCTTTCCAGTAGCGTTATTTGCCAACACTCCTCTGAGACCAGAAGGTGCCCCTATCACACTGCAAATCTCTTGAATGCTTCACAGTAAAAAATGTCTAACATGGGAGAAATATCATCCAATTTGTTTGCATCGTAAGGTTTGTGGACAGGGATTCAAAGCAGGAGGTTCATCATGTGTGAAATCTAACAAAAGCCAGAGAGAGAAAGGCACATCTAGAGAAATACGTATGATTCATAATGCAAATTTAAAAAATAAAAATAAATAAAAAATAAGAATTTAAATAATGAAACAAGTTTTAATATGAAAAATTTCAAATATATTGAAATGTTAAAAGAATTTTTCAATGAATTGTATACTTACACTATTGTCTACCATTAGCATTTTCTTATATTTAGTGTATCATGTATCTATCCATATCCATCTCTCTATATGATCTCATTCTAACCAACTAAAAAAATATGTACTGAAAAAAGACTAGGAAGATGTATTTTAAAATGTTAACAGTGGCTATCTCTGGGTAGAGATATTACAAGTTAATTCTTATTTCCTTTGTTTGTTTATATGAATTTTAAAGTTTCTTATAATAAATATGTATTACTTTACAAGAAAGAAAAAAATTAAAGAACTAATTTTGGCAGCAACATGAAGACTGGATTGGATGATACAAGACTAAAAGCAGAGAGAAAATATGGGGAAGGACACTGGAGTAATTCAAAAGATAGATGATGAGCACTCAAGTAGAGAAGACAGAAAAGAAACTGATGGATATGAGATATTTTAGAAAAGTTTCAACATGGCTTGGTAACCTAAGGAGACTTAAGAGTCTTGGTTCCCTGGCTGTGCATCTAAGTAGAGGGTGAGAGCATTTACCAATATATGTCAAAGGGGGAAAGTGAAGTCCTGGAAGGGAGATGATGAGTCTGAATATACTGAATCTGAGGGGAATGTTCAGGGGTTGATGCTCATCCCCAAGTCTGAACATTAACATTGGTTAACAAGTATTGAGCATTTTCAACATGGCAGCCACTATGCACTATTTCATTTGATCTTTCCAATGACCCTCTGAAGTATACACAATCATTATCTATGTTGTAGATGAGGAAATCCAAGTCTCAAAAAGCTTAAATAACTTGTCCTCAGTGATAGTAAGTGGTATGACCAGGATTCAAATTCAGGTCTCTAATATCAGAGACAATATTCTTTTTTTATTTTTAAATGCAGCAACAACTATTTCAATGGTGCATCAAATACTCATTTTTTTGGTAAATAATAGAACTTTGTTTATATCCAGTTAAACAAGACATCTACATTGACTTAAAACTATTTGGACTTTATTGCTGATGTGACCTCTCAGAGTCTATGAAATTTCTGATTTGGATGTGAACAAAGCATAGCTGAAAATTCAAAAGAAACATCTTCCCCTGCTCCCCTGAACAGCTGAGTATTAGAACTATTTCCAACTGAGCTGTTTATTGCAAAATTTTGAGGCAGTATATTTTCTCAATTTTTGTATAGTTTGTTATGCCTTTAAATTATGCTTATTATTAACCATCTCTGCACATATTATAGTTTTAAAAAGTATGCTGTATTTTTACTCTCTGTCTTCCATAATGGTATGTGGTGTTGTGTACCCTATAATATGTCATCGGTATGTCACATAAGATTCCATCATTATCACATAACTTCCACCAGTAAGTTAGTAAGTACTAACTTACTCGGATGATCAAGAAATGGAAACACAGCTTCTTTCAACATGTGACAATTTGGAGAATAGAACATTTGAAGATTAGTACTTTTACAAAGCTCTATTTCCTCAAATTAGATGGCAGAATTATACATTAGGAACATTGATCTAAGTATTTTTCTTGTCTACAGTGATTCTATAATTTATAAGGAAAATATCTTCTATATTGTCATAATTAAAGTCTCAATAGAAGGTGAATTACAATCACAAATGTTTATATTTAAATTTTTAAATTATAGTTTATTTGCAATATTATATTAGTTTCAGGTATACAGCATAGTGATTCAGTATTTTTATAAACTATACTCCATTTAATGTTATTACAAAATAATGGCCATATGTCCCTGTGCTGTACAACATATTCTTGTTGTTTATTTTATACCTAGTCGTTTGTATCTCTTAATCCCCTACCCCTATCTTGCCACGTCCCACCCCCCACACTGGTAACCACTAGTTTGTTCTCTGTATCTGAGTCTGTTCCTGTCTTGCTGATAGACATTCATTTGTTCTATTTTTTAGAATTCACATATAAGTGATAGTTTTTGTCTTTTTCTGACTTATTTCAATAAGCACAATACCCTCTAGGTCTATCCACATTATTGCAAATCTTGTATCAGGTCTTTAATCCATTTTGAGTTTATTTTTTATATTGGTGTGAGAAAATGTTCTAATTTCACTTTTGCATGTAGCAGTCAAATTTTCCCAGCACTACTTTTCACTGAAGGGGCTATCTTTTCTCCACTGTATATTTTTGCCTCCTGTGTTGTACATTTATTGACCATAAGTACATAGGTTTATTTCTGGGCTCTCTACTCTGTTCCATTGAGCTGTATGACTGCTTTTGTACCAGTATCATGCTGTTTTGATGATCAGAGCTTTGTAGTTTAGTCTGAAGTCAGGGAGCATGCTATCTATAGCTTTGTCCTTTTTCCCTCAAGACTGTTCTAGCAAGTCAGGGTCTTCTGCAATTCCATAAAAATTTTAGAATTATTTGTTCCAGTTCTGTGGAAATACGCCACTGGTATTTTGATAGGGATTGCATTAAACTGTAGATTGCTTAGGGAAGTATGGACATTTTAACAATATTAATTCTTCTAATCCAAGAACATGGGATGTCTTTCCATTTCTTTATATCATTTTCAATTTTCTTCACTGATGTTTTCAGAGTACAGATCTTTCACTCAGAGCCAATATCCTTTTTTTTTTTTAATTTAAGTATAGTTGATTTACAGTACTGTGCTAGTTTCAGGTGTGCAGCATAGTGATTTTGTATTTTTGTGGATTATATTCCATTATAGGTTATTACAAGATACTGAGTATAATTTCTTGTGCTATACAGTATGTCCTTGTTGCGTATCTATTTTAGATATAGTAGTTTGTATCTATTAATCTCATACCCCTAATCTGTCCCTCCTTCCCCTTCCCTCTCCCCTTTGGTAACCACAAATTTGTATTCTATGTCTGTGAGTCTGTTCCTGTTACAGAGCCAGTATTTTTAAAACCTGTTATACTGTTCACAAAATGTAGACTTGGAAGCCATCAGCCTGAAAACATAGGACACTTGCAGCCCATATGAAAGAGAAGAGAGGCTCCCCAAAAAAGCCGTATCTTGGCTCCCAACAACCAAATTCAGTGCAGGCTACTGTCATACAGATAGTCCCTAAAGAGGTGACATGACTCAGCCTTTGCCCTCAAGGAGCTAGCATTTCTTGGGGAGACAAATGACAGGGAATTCAAAAGCTTCTGAACCACTCCTGAGTAATTCTGACCTGTGACTATGCTTACTCATTAGATTTTTCCCTCCTGGCTGCTTTCTATTGCCTAGCAAAGACTCCAAAGAAGAAATATTTATGTTCCCTTAGTTTTGTTAGCAGCAGTTCTAAACATGGGCTTTGAAATCAGACCTGGATTCAGATCCTGTTTCCACCTCTCACTGTCTGTGTAGCCTTCAGCAAATTATAACCTCTCAGAATCTAAATTTTCTCATTTGTGAAATGAGGCTCATAATGCAAACCTTCTACGATTGTTCTGAGGATTATAAGAGATAACACATGTGAAGTGCTTAATTTAGCAACTACTATGATTTTTAATTTGGGAATCCGAAATGGGGGGTTATATTTTTATATATAGGTATCCAGCAAAACTGGCTGGCACTCTGAGCCTACTTTCTAGGCTGCTGTGGGTATTCAGAAAGCATCTGCATATCTCTAAGTTATCTTCTCCACACTCATTTCCATATATTTTTTCTGACTGTTTCATCACAGGGAGAGAAATTCCCCCAATCCTATACAGCTTTTATCAACAAGAAACTTAACACCATGATAGTTGTACAGAAAATGATAATTGCTCCTAATACTTTATAGGGCACATCAACCTTTCCAAAAGCACTTTCACAACTATTGTCTCAGTGAAGCCCCACAAAAACATTGAGGCTAATATGCTATCATGTCATCACACAGGCTCTTTCAAACAAGGCAGAGTATGAATAAATAAATTAAGTATGCCAGTAGGTCCACTTTCCAGATCAGGAATACACGAGGGAAAAGATTTATCCAAGGTCACATGGTAAGTCAGAGAAAGAGACAATTTTGGAAACAAGGTCTCCTGACCCCTGGCTGAGAGTCTGTCTACTGGCCTATTTCCAATCACACTACTATCCCTTTTCAACTTCTAGCCTCCCTCCCTCCCTGCCACACCAGAACTTCCTACAGAAGGGCAATTTTACCAGACACCGCTAGAGTGTCACTGATCCATGCAATGGAAAAGATCCAGTCCTTGTGTCCATCCTTCAAGAAGAGAGTGACATGTACAGAGGGGGAAAAAAAGAAAAAAAAAAAGAAATTAGTAAAATAAGGATTACAATGCATACCCCTGAAAAGCACGCAAGTCTAACTGAAAATATCTTTGTAAAAATTATAATTCTGATCTCTGGTGATCTCAACCCAAATGGCATGATCCCACAATCTTTAACTTCTATCTTGAGAAGCTCAAAGCTGGAATGACATACCTGTGGGCAATAAACACATCTGGTGGACACACAGCTCTCACCCTCTATCTCCAGATGTCTTACTTGGGGCTCCTACACACAATCACCCACCTGTCATCCCAGCTACCTCATCCTACCACTCTCCCCCTTGCTTCCTGGGACAATAGCTACAACTGACATCTTTGCTGTTCCTTCTGTCTGGAACTCTCTTCAAGACACTAACATGGCTTATAAACCCTCCTGTCCTGTAAGCCTTCCTGATCAAATGTCATTCTTATCAAAGAGGCCTTCCCTGGCTAACCTCTGAAATAGCACCCTCCACCACACTCTCCCTTTAGCCTGCCTTTACTCTGCTCCACGGCACTCATCACACTCCGATTACTGTCCATAAGTATTTGTTGGTTTATATTATATATTGGTCCCTTCACTTGAATGCAGGCTTCAAGTGGGTAGGGGCTTGGTCTATTTTATTCACTGATATGTCCCCAGTGTCTAAAACAATCCCTAGATCTAGAAGGCTCAAACAGTTTCTGAATAAATGATTTAATAAACTTTGCTCTCTGACTATGGGCAGCAGGAGACGTGTAAATACCGTCGACATAAACACAACCCACTGCTGCTGGTCCCTTTATAAAACATACACTCTGGCAACATACCTGATACTCCCTTTGGGGAGTGCAGTCCCCATTCTGAAACCTCCACCCCCATACCTCACCGCCATACCCCTGAGTCAGCAAAAATATAGAGGAAATTATCCCTTCCCAGGAGGCTCGTGGGAGGAGGGTCCATATTACCTACAGGGCTCTGTTTAAAAACAAGGCTATCTCTGACTACATTTACTGGGGAAACTTACATCTCCCACACACACAGGATCTAGTGTAGGCAGCCGATAGATGGCAAGACTGTTGGGGTTGTCTCCTCCGGTAGCTAACAGTGTTCTAGAGGGATTCAGCTCGATAGCATGGATACCACAGCCCTGCTGGGTCACGCATCCAGGCTCCCGGTCCTTCAGAATGGGAATCTTGGTGATCTGGCTTGTCTGGACATCCACTACAAACAGCTACAAGAGAAAAGGGGTACAGAAGCTGAATACAGTTTCTCCTCAGTATGGTCACCCCTTCAATCAATTATCCATCAAACATTTGATTAATATCTAGTACATGTTAGACATTGGGAATTATGAAAGGCAGGTCAGGGCTACACTAGTCAAATGAAACATGAAAATAAGAAAACATAACAGAGAGAGGTATAATATGCTACATGAACACAGATGAGAAGTAAATTCTGCCTGGGATTCCAAGATGGCTTCAAAGAAGACTTGGATTAGACTAGGGACCTAAAGAACCTGATTAAAGATTTTCTGCCAGTTCAGGCATATTTTATGTATCTAACTCTTATCTAGCCATGCATAGAAACTTATAAACAAAACACATACAACCACTATTAAACACACCTATCAACATTACCAGGTTTGCTGGAGTGACCTGATACATAAGACTAGGTAAGAGACATTAATGTCACGTCTCACTGCTATACACGTTCTATCCTATGTCTCCATGCCTTTGCTCATGCTGCTGCTTCTGCCTGAAATGCTCTTTTCCACTTCTATACCAAACCCCTTTTCACTCTCCAAAACTGAACTCAGAGAAATGCTTTATGGAAAAGACCAGTCTTAGAGAAAGGGCATTCCTGGTGGAATCTATTATTAAACTCTTCATGTGATTCAATGATTCATTCCTTTATTCACTCATTGATTCAGTACCAACTAAATGCTGAGTACTGTTCTAGATTCTAGGAATATAACTACTAGGAATAATCTGTGCCCTCATACACCTTATAGTCTAGGAAGTTCATTTAAAATCCTATCAGCAAGTCTCATGGTGAAGCCAAATTATGTCAAGTCTTTGTATAAAGTAACTGATTGCTTGCAGAGGAAGGAGATCTATGAAAGCAGAATGTAGATGAGCCTTAAATTTAAAATGGAAAAAGGAAAGGAGGAGTGCCAGGAAGATACTGAGGAGCAATTTTTTAAAAGGAGGTGGAGTGCAGGGAACACTCCCAAATCTGTAAGCCCTGACAACTACTGCAGGCAGACCCCTGCCTAATTAGCACCATCACTGGTTACAAGCATTTTTAAACTCACTACATCTAAAACAACTGATCTTCCTGCCCAAATTGCTCATTTCATCCAATGCCACTGCAATCTGTCTGGTCACCCAAGCCTGGGATTCTTCCTAGACTCCTCGTCCTCCCTCACCCCCATCATCCCAGCTAGTCCTGCCAAATCTACCCCCTCAATATTCTTACAGTTGGCTCCTTCCTCTCCATCCTCTCTCCTGTACAAAACTGCAGCTGAGGTCACCATCAAAATTATTCTCCATACTATCTATAGTCATTCATTTTTATAAAAATGGAAATCCTCTTATGTCAATTAAAAAATATCTAGTTATCCCCCTAAATTCAAGCTCCTTAGCATGGCATCAAGCCTCTCCCCAATGTGGCTCCTACCTATCTCTCTAGCTTCACATCCTGCCAAGGACCTTATACTCTAGAAAGAACTGCTTATTCATTATTCTTCACACAAAAACCTTCAGTGAAATACAACTATTTTGTTTCATGCTCATGCTGTTCACAATGCCAGAAATGCTTTCTCCCACTCCTTCCTTTTACCTGGCCAACACGTACTTATCTTTCATGATTCAGTTCAGACACGTCCTTTCTGAATATTCCCTAAATCCAGGCCAGTTACGTTCCTCTTCTGTAGGCTCCCAAGACAGCCCTCTACCACAATACTTAGATCTTGTCACAGATGTAAAATCTTTGTCTTTTTCCATTAAGCTAGTAACGCCCTTGCAATTCCAAGAGCAGGGGATTTATCTCATTTGGTTCTATAATCCTGCCCCAACAATGCAGAGCTACATACATAGTAAGCACTTGTAGCCACCTTTCAGGAGGCCAACCCAATGATGTCAGGGGGCCCCCCACATCCCTGCGCTCAGCGTGGGGCTCTGTAGCTGATTTTGTTTGATATAAGCTCTTATCTCCAGATTACAGCAATGTCCTGGAGTGACTTGGCTCAGGCAGAAGTAGTCCAGAAGCCAGATTGGACTGGGTCATTTAGATTCTTTCAGGAATGTGGAACTGGCTTGTGGCACTAGACCAAACTGTTTGGGTGATCATTATCTACCAAAGCCAGTCCCCAGGGAAACAGAAGACAGGAAGCATGGATGTCCTTGGTTCCATGGCTTTATAATGCCTAGTTGTTTCCCCCCGAGATCCAGAGATACTTTCTGCTCTTGGGGTTTGTGAACTAGCCCTTCCAATAAATGTGAATGGGTTTCTTACCCTTTTAAACAAACAATCTCTACCAACACAGTCCTTCAAATGCTTACTGAAGCAAAATTAACTGCCCACTTACACCTCTGTGGTGTGTGGGACAACGCATCCATAATATGTTAGCTTCTGCACCAGTGATTCCCAAACTGATTATCACAATAACCTAAGAAATTTTCTTTTAAAAAATTCA
Source organism: Camelus dromedarius (assembly GCF_036321535.1). Lineage (NCBI taxonomy): Eukaryota > Metazoa > Chordata > Mammalia > Artiodactyla > Camelidae > Camelus > Camelus dromedarius. The sequence goes on along the minus strand of NC_087445.1, from coordinate 7,373,188 downwards.
AACAAAAAACTACAAAACAAAAACAATTCCCCGGTCCTATCCTAAAATTCCCCCAACTGCAAATTTCTGAATTTGGAGCCAGTAAAACTGAACTTTTTTCCAAGGATCTTCAGGTGAATCTGCTGATTTACCATATTTAACAACCACTGATCTAGAGACTTGCTATCCAGGGACATCTGGAAGCTTGTTAGAAACAAAGAATCTCAGGCCCAGCCTTAGATCTACTAAATCAGAGAATCTGGAGTTTCCCAAGACTTCCAAGTACACTGAAGTTTGAGAAGCACTGACGCAGAGAGACTTCACTCTGCCTGCTAAGGACAATGTGTTTGATAAGACACAAGAGTAAACTGACCTGCAACCTGGAAAGGTCTGAGTTTCCCCTATGGATTCTGAGGGCTGGCTAAAACTTTAAGAATTATTTTGGTCCATTTCTTTGCCTTAAAACAGGCCTCCATCTCCGCCATCCAGAAAAGGTGAAGAAAAAAGGCTTCACCTTTTCATGTCTAAGAAAGTCCTAAATCCAACCTCTCCAGTTGTGGAGTTGGAAGAGATCTAGGTTTGAATTCCAGATTCGTTATTTGTTAACTGTGTTATTTTTGTCAAGTTACTTAACTTTTCTGAATCTTTTTCGTTATCTATAAAACCTGAATAATATTATTTATCTTACTGAGTTGCTAAGAGATCTAATAATATGTACAATGTCTAGCACAGGGCTCAGCACAGAATAGGCGCTTAACAAATAACAGCCAATAGAAACACTGTTCTAACGTTTGCCTCGTTTCACAGGGTACAAGAAAGGCTTCTACAGTAGATGAAAAAGACTTGACACAAGGGAGATGGAAACAGCTGGCTGTGTAGAGGGCCCAGGAAACCAAGAATTTACCCCCAACCTCACCTGCATCCTTGCAGAGGAATGACAGCACCAGGAGAAGGATAGAGCCTTTCTGCTTCTTCAAAGAAAGAGGGGTGTGGATGGGCTGCCTCAGAATATCTCCCCAAGCGCTCTAGCAAGGGGCCAAGGCTCCATGCAGCTCCTGTAACATTTCCCAGAATGACGCTGCTCCATATTAACCTACTGGGATCCCTGCCAGAAACTAAGCTTGAGGCTTGATGGCTCCCTGCATCTTACAAGTTAGGACAGAGGGAAAAAAAGAAAGTATAAGCCTTACAACCAGGAAGATTGTAAGACTAGTGAGTACACCTCTGTGTGTGTGTATTTGTATGTAGATACGTGCAAATGTGCGTATATAGAAAGATCCAGGTGGCTTAATAAAATGGGGGGGGTAGTGGAGCTCACAAAGTATCTAAAACTCAATGAGTGTTTTAGCTGGAGGCTAATAGAGAAAGGAAAGCAAATCCACTAGGTCTCACAGACATCAAGATAAACTATATTGATCAGACAATAAAAGGCAAGTCTGCTGAAAGTTGGGGAAGAAGAAAAGACTCTCTAGCTACAAATACTTCATACTGTTCAAGACCTAGAAGGGTTCTCACACCTAGAAAGCCCAGGTCACTGTTTCTATTGCAAGTCTATTAAAGGAAAGATCATGTGGTTGCTAAAGTAAAATAACATTTTTGGGGTCCCAATTACAAAAATAACCATCATAAATTTGTAAAACAGAGAAAAGTAGAAATCAGAAAATAAACACCACCACCCCCTACGACCACTCGGTGTATTTTTTTTCCATGTCCTTCACTACTTAACCCCCTAGTCACAAACATACATATTTTTCTCCATTTATAAAAATGTGATCTTATACATATTATTTATATATTTGATACAGCAGTTAACATCTTTCCAAATTAACCAATACACTTCTACATATTTTTTAATGGCTATAAGGTAATTCACTACATGGGTATGCTAACATCTACCAAATGCATTCCCCGTTACTGAACATATATACTGTGTCCAAATTTTCAGTAATATAAAACACACTGCAATGAACATTCTTGTATCTAAATCCAGGTGCCTGTGCTATGCCAAGATCTCTTACTCTTTGCATTGTGAATCTAAGCTCCAAAAGACGGCTATGGGGGGCTGGCTTGCTGAAATCAGCAATGGTACTTCATATTATGTCTTGAATTCTGATATTTCCCACTAGAATCATGATTTTTGTGGAAGGAGGACCATATTAAGATTTACACTACTCTGAATTTAAGTTAACATAATCCTTTACAAGCTTTATAGCTTACAAGTCCAGTAAATTGACTTCAACCCCTGATTTTGGAGGGCTCTGTTGGAAATGGAGTAAATCCTGAGAATCAGCTTTGGCAAGACACATAAAATTTTGCCTTATACCCACCAAAGTCACCAAGTAAAGAGCCTCTCACAGCATACCACAGAGGTTTAGCTACCTTAAGTACCTCAACAAACACTTGAAAAAAATTTCTCTTAAGCTGTAAAATCAGAATCCAATTGAGCACTCCCTTTATCTAAGTACAAAGCCCATGTCTACTTACAAGCGGTAATACCATCCAATCAGAAAAAGTAGAAGAGTAAACAAAAGAACTGGTCCACTAGCCCGATTTTACCCAAATCTTCATTTTTTCCTACGGAAGGTGGAAATTGATTTCTATTCTACTCAAGGATGCTAATAGTTAATGTATAGATTATTCAGAAGAAAACAATGTCTATACAGGATATTTTCAGCTTTTTGCTCCCCAGGGCATTTCCAGGCATGAGGCTTTCTACTCAGAATAACAGGAAGCCTTATTTCTAAATTGCAAACTACTGGAGAACAAATTGTTGTTATATACTAATTATTTGCCTGGTATATTAAGAGATAATAAACTTTTAATAATGACAGTATTAAAATAATGATAATATAATCTCTTTTCTCTCACTCTTACTTCCTGAGCATTATAACACAAAGACTTGAGGACAACATGGTTATATATTTGCATACTGAAAAGCAAGATCTCTCTGCAGGTGTTATTTTGAGCTCCAAAAAACTCCTTGTGTGACTGTGAGGGGAACCTCCTTTTGCTGAATACCCTACCACTGTATTTTCAAGCTCCTACTTCACACCCTCTCCCCAAAGAGGATGTATAATACGTAACTGTTCAATCTTCGTCATCAGACAAACAATGAATGGCAACTGGGCAAGGCCACTTTCACCACTGCTTTAGACTAAGAAAAAACAAGGTTCATCTAGCTGAAGGAGCTTTTTAAAAAAATGAGTTTATTGACAACTTATCAACAATAATGGAAATAAAAAATGCCAAATTACTTTCCAAAAGGGTTTTATTATTTTGTTCTTTATTTAAAAAAATTTTTTTAGCCGGGGTGGTAATTAGGTTTACTTATTTATTTAATGAAGGTACTGGCAATTGAACCCAGGACCTAGTGCATGCTAGGCGCGTACTCTGCCAACAAGGTATACCCTTCTCCCTCGAAAATGGGTTTTAGTAGTAATGTATATATTACCTGTTCCATCACATCCTTATCAGAACCGGGTAACACTTTATCTTTAATTTGTACACAGGAAAATATTTTGCTTTTATTTGTATTCCTTTTATGGTGGAATTAAATATAATATCCTATAATTTATTAAATGTACTTCCTGTCATATATATTATATCTAAATAAATTATTTTTAAATGTTTAAGCTATTTGGGATATGACTGACATACAGAAAATAGCCATTTACAAGGCAGAAAAATGCTCACTTCTTAAGTGTATTAATTTGGCCAGAAATACACTCAATGACCGGAACCATCAAACCATTGCCACCACTTTCTCCTCCTCCACCACTGCCATTAATTATATCAACAACTTACTAAGCACATGTTCTAGGCACTGTGCTAAGAGTATCTTACTTAATTTTAATTCTCTTCATGACTCTGCTAGGCAGGTACTACTACTCTTTCCATTTATTTTAAAGGTGAAAGAAAGGTTTAGAAGGTGTCTGGCTTGTCCAAGGGCACAAAGCTAAAAAAAAATGGAGCCCAGATTCAACCCATGAATCTCTGAATCCAAATATACAATACAAAATGACTTAATCAAACGTGTTGGTACATTTATTTATTTTTAAAGTCTGTTACAACACCTGGTATTACCAGGTGGTTTTCCATCCAAGTACTAGACAGGCCTGACCCTGCTCAGCTTCTGAGATCAGGTGTGTCCAGAGTGGTATGGCCGTAGACAAACTTGCTGATATTTCTGACATATATTTACTATAACTCCTTTAGTAAAGAGACCAAAAAATTAGAAACTAATGACTAAGCTAATATGTGACCTAAAAAAAGAATGGGCAAATCTCTAGCTTTGTCTGTGGACACCAAGAACAGGCAAATAAAGAAAATAACTACTTATCAAGGACTCCCTCAGAGTGCAAAAAATAAGATTTGATTACATCCCACTGGCTGCTGAACAAATATTAAAATTGCCTGAGAGCTTGTTTACAATTCCAATTCCTGGGTTTCACTGAAGGAAGTCGTGAATCAGTACAGAGTGGAGACCAGGAAACTTGCATTTTTAACATATACCCAAAGTGGTTGTAATGCAGATGGTTCCTGGATCATGCTTAGTAAATAAAGGCCTAAGCAATCAGAAATTAAATATTCATTAATTTAAAAGAACATGGACTGGCAAAGGAAGCCATGAAGGAAATGCCCAAGGAAAGCAGGAAGCAAATGAAGTAACTAGATTGTCTTATCATTAACCTTCTGCAAGTAGTTAGCCTGCCAGCACCTCCCTGCAAACCTCTGATTTCAGCAACCCAGGTCTCCCCATCCTCCAAAGCCACAGGGCTGCAGGAACAAGCCCTAAATTCACCAGAGGCCCTGCTGCCAAGCATGTGACTCAATTCTCCAGATGAGAAAGGTGATTAACAAGATAGGATTATTCATTATTAAGGGCTAGACATGAACCAGAAGGGGGAAAAAAAGTTATCCAAAGGAGACTGTTAGTTTTGTCGACCAACTCCCTAGTTGAGTCCACAGTCTCCTTCCTTGGTTTCTGCCCTGCATCAGCCAAATGGGTTTATTCAGAGTCCCTCAACATGTCTTGTACGTTCCTGACTCTGCTATAGACTGGAGATCCCTGTTTTCTTTCCACTGTTGAAGTCTCTTTCTCCTCTAGGAAATCCTCTCTGAATACCCTGGCTATGAATGGTTTCCTCCTTGGAGCACTCCTGGTTGGCGCTACTAATGAGGCATCTATGTTGTCACTAACTTTGCACATGGCTAGGTTATCACATCTCAACCAAGCTAAGCAGAGGTCAGGACCTATGTATTATACTGGTGTGCTGTTACGCTTTTTATAGGAAAAACTGGCATCTCATCTTCCTGGAACATTAATCAGGAGATGAAGGATTTCCACTCTCCCCCAACACAATATTTTTACATTAAGAGAATCATAACTATTTTATAGTATGAAATGCACAAAAATATTTATGATATTAACGGAACTTCAAAGACATTTCACACTTGGTCACAACTGTCCACTCACTGAGTAGTCCTTTGCCACCAAGGGTATTGCAGTTAAGTCTGAGGAGTACTTAGTACAATACAAAGAATTCTGACGTGGAAAAAGGAAAATGGGGACCCAAATTTAACTCACTATAGAATCTCAGGTAAACAACTTATCTCTCTTTGGGTCTGTTTCCTCAACTACAGAAGAAAAAACAGAGGTTGGTGGTTAGGACTCAGTTATCTTTAACAGAGTCTGTCTGTCTCCCAGCTCTGTCCGAGATTTGTTTTTATATCATTGCAACCCCACACGAGGTAGTGTCTTGTTATATAGGAGAAGTTCAACAAATGTTTAGAAATTTAGTAAAAGCAGACAGAAACCACAAAATTGTTCCACTAAATTCTGGCCAATGAGATGTAGAAGTATTACTCCAATTCCTCTCACATTCAAAAACTGACCTGATGAGAACACTCCCACCTCATATGTGAGAGAGACTGGCGGCCTCAAAGGATCCAAAGGCACTTAAGCAGCTTAAGAAGCCAAATGTTGCAATCCAACTATAATCCTGGATTGAAACCAACTGCCAATTTTGGGTGAGTTTCTTCCTTTTATCTCCTAGACCAGGAAATGAAGAATCCTGCTTACGGGTCAAGTGGAAAAGCAATACTATTAGGTATCATCAGGACAAACTCTCATTTGTCTGACACATCCTGAACCAGATCCAGGCACTGCTCCCATTCCAACAGAAAAAATATCCATATATCAGTTTGAGAAATAAAGACTTTTTTCTCTGACTGTAATGTCTGTCAAGGATCTAGCAAGGGACAAAAGCCTCGAGCACAGGAGTCTGTATGTTCCTCCTATGTTCATCCTCCAACGTCCCAAGCTTCTAACAGACCATACCTGAAATAAAGGGCTCGGGTCACTTAAGAGAAAAACTGCCCGCCTCAAGCTCCGTGGTGATCGTCAACTGGGGACATGATGACTGAAAGTGCATGTTTGTGTGCCTGTGTGTACATGTGCATGCGCCTGAATGTCATGGTAACTGGGGGCTCAGGCTAGGGGGATTGCTGGCACCTATGAAGCAGAGGCCAGGAATGCGAAATATTCAGCAATATGAGGTAAAGTCCCAGACAAGGAAGAAATCACTGAAACACTATCAGCATTCTTGAATCCCTCCATAGGACTGCTGCTCAGGCCCCAACATTCTTTCTAAAAAATCTTTTTCTTTTTATTGAAGTATACCTGATTTACAATATTGTATTAGTTTCATGTGTACAATATAGTAACTCAAAATTTTTATAGATTGTAGTCCATTTAAAGTTATTACGGGGAGAGGATATAGCCTCAGTGGTAGAGTGCATGCTTAGTATGCACAAGGTCCTGGTTCAATCCCCAGTACCTCCATTAAAATAAATAAGTAAATAAATAAACCAAATTACCTCCCCCCAAAACAAAACCCAAAACAAACAAAACCACCAGAAAAAAAAACATTTAAAGTCATTATAAAATATTGGCTATATTCCCTGTGTTGTATAATACATCCTTGTCATTTATTTTATACATAATAATTTGTACCTCTTAATCCCCTACCCCTATCTTGCCTCCCTTTCCCTCTCCCTACTGGTAACCACAATTTTGTTCTGTGAATCTGTTACGTTCTATACATTCACTTGTTCTATTTTTTAGATTCCACCCATAAGTGGTAACATACTGTATTTGTTTTTCTTTGTCTGACTTATTTCACTAAGCATAATATCCCCCATGCCAATCTATGCTGTTGCAAATGGCAAAATTTCATTCTTTATGGCTTCCATTTTGTGTATGTGTGCGTGTGTGTGCATATACCACATCTCCTCTAACCATTCATTTGTTAATAAGACGCTTAGGTTGCTTCCCTATTTTGGCTATTGTAAATAATGCTGCTATGTACATTGGGGTGTGTGAATCTTTCTGAATTAGTGTTTTTGCTTTCCTTAGATATACACCCAGGAGTGGAATTCTGGATCATATGGTAGTGCTACTTTTAGTTTTTTGAGGAACCTCCATACTGTTTTCTATAGTGGCTGCACCAATTTACATTCCCACCAACAGCATACAAAGGTTCCCTTTTCTCCACATCCTCATCAATATTTGTTATTTGTAGACTTTTTTGATGATAGCCATTCTGACAGGTATGAGGTGGTATCTCACTGTGGTTTTGATTTGCATTTCTCTGATGACTAGCCATGTTGAACATCTTTTCATGTGCCTGTTGGCCATCTGTATGTCTTCTTTGGAAAATGTCTATTTAGGTCTTCTGCCCAATTTTAATTGGGTTGTTTGTTTTTTGATATTGAATTGTATGAGCTGCTTATATGTTTTGGATATTAATCCCTTATCAGTCGTATCACTTGCAAATATTTTCTCCCACTCAGTAGGCTGTCTTTTCGTTTTGTCAGTGGTTTCCTTTGCTGTGCAAAAGCGTTTAAGTTTTGTTTTGTTTTTTAATTGCAGTATAGTCAATTACAATGGTGTCAACTTCTGGTGTGCAACACAATGTCCCAGTCATGCATATACATATATATATTCATTTTCATATTCCAAAACTTTTTAAGTTTAATTAGGTACCATTTGTTTAATTTTGCTCTTGTTTCTTTTTTCTTTGGAGATAGATCCTGGAGCCCATACCTGTGCTAATACAAGCAAGGCTTTCTTAAGATGAAGACAAGTGAGAAAGGGACAGCCAACTCTAGCACCATCACATATAAAATGCATAAACTTACACCTACTGCTCCTCTTCCTAAAGCCTTATAACATCAATTAACTTTACATAGAACCTTAGAATTTTTGAAGCATTTTTGTAATGATTTCCAGTCCAGAAACACTTCTGCACATGCGCCCCAGCAGAATGAACTTGCCAAGACTGCAATTCTATAACTTCCACATCTAAAAATCTTTCTCTCCAAAAGAGTCAAATATTCTGAAAATAAGACAAAAGACTAATTCAGGGATAAATCTGAACATTTCTTACCAGAGAATAACCATGTGCCATTTAAAAAATGACTAATTAGCAGGTTAGTATTCTAACTACAAAATTTACATGGATCATACAGATAAGAATGCTGCTAACCTGAGATGTACCTCTGGCTGGACCCAAAAAATTCTGCAGCATTTTAAGCATTTTCTAAAAGACTGTAATCCCACTGGTAAAAAAAAATAGTAAGATGAGGAGGAATGAATAAAAAAATCTGGTCAGAGCAAAACTCCAGAGCGAAACAAACTTTCTCTTTGTTTCCCTGTGTCTCAAATGGAGTTTCATAATCAGCTTTTATGATTTCAGGAATCTGAATATGTAAACACAGTGATACAACATTATAGCTATTTTGTCAACTCTGGTAATTACTATTCCACCCCACTCCCAAAATCAGCTTCTCCAAGTTCTTCGTCCTCTCATCTGGCAACAAATGGCAGCCCAAGCTCACCTTGTCTGTTTCGTTATGATCCACCAAGCCTATCTGTGAAGTCAACAGTATGCCTCTGACCGTTACTTTGGGAGATAGTGAGAAAGATAAAAGCCGCCCTGGCATCCAGGAGTTAGCCTGGTACTATCAGTTAGGCCTTAGTGTCTTGGTAAAAATAATTAATTTCATAGGAAATTTTCCTGTGAAAATCCTATTTCCTTAAGCTTTCCCCAAACCACCCTTGTAAATCCTTTCTAACACCCTCTTACTGAGAAGCTTCATGGTTCCCTATGGTGGAGGTTCTCCCTCGCTGCAAGGAGCAACTGTATCTACCACAGGTGAGTCAGTCCCTGGAAGTAAAAAAACAGGGAAAAAATGCCCACGTTTAAAATACCTCAGGTTCTGCATACGTTTTCACTCTGTCTATCACCATCTTTCCCAAACAGGCCCCTCTCAAAATAATCTATATTCTTGAATTGTTTCTGGTACTCCTTGTTCCCTTGGAGCAGTTGAATTGTCCTCTGACCTCCTTGCTCCCCTTGGAGCAGTTCTTCCTGCTCCATAAATGTAGGTGTCCTCCAAGGTTCTGTTCTTAGTCTCTGTCAGTACCAATGGTTCTTACCTATTTTTGGCTCACAGTATTCCCTTTGAAAATCTAATGAAATCTATGGACTGCTCCCCACACCATCCTCCCCAGATTGTGCCCAGAGAATACACATATTTGCAATTTTAGGGAAGATTTTTAGGACTCAAGTGTGACTTCTCTACCCTCTCTCCCATGGTAATAGAACAATTTCAATAATGTCTTTTACCTATATGACTCCTAAACCACTAACTTCAATCTTTACCACCTCCTAAACTTGAACTAACCCAAAGCACAAAACTAAACTCAATTCTTCTTCAAATCTGCTTAATACTCATCCTGCCATCCTTTCAGTTAGTTACCCAGGTACAAGATATCAGTATTAACTGCGAGTTATTCCTAGAGGGATTAGATCTGCCTATGGCATCATACATGGATTCTACCTCTAAGATGTCTTATATCTGTCTCCTCCTCACCCTCTCCCTGACACTGTCCTGGTTTTGCCCCTCATTACCCTCATCTTACCTTAGCACCAGCATCCTATAATTGCTCTCTCTAAAGTATTACTCCAACTACATCATTTACTGTTTCAAATCCTTGGGTTTATCTCTCCTTTTCTCACAGAATAAAATCTTAGCTTGCCATTCAAGGGCTTCTATACTGTGATCCTAATAAACCTTCCCAATCTTAAACTCTCCTCTAGACACCTAAACCTCTTGTCACACAGGATTCTCAATGTTCTTCATAAATGGTAGACACTGTTCCCTATAAAAATCCAGACTTCCAGTTCCTCTTCAAAAAGAAAAAAGAAAATCTGTTAACACTAGATCCAAATTCTCACATGGCAACAACTGGCTGGAGCCAAAATGCTTTCTCTGGCAGCCCCCACTTCTTTGCAGTCCCCACCACTTACCGTCTAGTGCCTAGCAAGCTTCTGTTATTTAGCTTTTCTATATGGCTCTGGACACAATGTGCCTTTGTATCACTAACCCGGGAGTATATACCTACCTACCCATCCTGGTCCCCAAACCCGTATTCCAATTAACGTTATACTACCTCTCCTTCTTTAAATAATCCTGTGCTTACTGGGGCCCAGCGAATTCAGGGAAGTCAAATGGACTGCTCCTAGTTTGAGTGTCAGCCCACCACACAGGGAAATTCACACCTCAGGAATCAAGCTCCAGAAAAATTTGTAAAACATCTCTGCTGCTTTTTTCACAAAGGATGACCCACTGCCTCAGCAAACATTTCTATACTATAGCCCCAAGGCAGTTCACTTGGAAATGACTTGGCTTTTTAGCATCTGTGTACACTCGGTTAAATGCTCATGAACACGAACAGGAGCCAAGAGAAAAACAGCTTCTAACTGGCAGATACATATTAAAAGGTTATTTCAGAATATAAATGGTTGTGGTATACTTTTCCTACTGAATACATTTAAATAATTTAATTGATGACAAAATTTCAACACATCAAAAATTAATTTACAATTATTGAGAATCCAATGTGAACTCCTCCCTCCCCAAATCTTCACATACGACCCAAAGATAGTTCTAATTGTTTAAATAATTTTCCTTTCAAACTGAGGTAAGCCCCCGGGAGTGCCAAGAGCATTGGAAAAGGCTCTGGATTCATTATCACCACTACTATTTTTGAATAAGTAAGATATTACTAACTTGAAATATTTCCCAAGATGTATACAGCCCCCTTCTCAGCAATGAATACTACAACTCCCACTTTACAGATGGGAAAACAAAGACACGGATAAGGGAATCATTTACCAAATATCACAAAGAGCAGTGTTCCTGTTTCCTTGCTTCGGTTCTAGAAGCTAAGCAAAGAAAAACACTAACTATAAAAGGAAAACAAGTCCCCACTTAAACACTGTTAAGTCAAGAGGACACAGAAAGACAGAAAGAGGTAGATATGAGTAGGTTAAATTACTACTAACATTATTCTCACCTTCAAAAGAGGGTCAATAAATTCAAGAAGCTGGAGACTATGATGACTAATTCAGTTTACAATTCAGCAACATTTGCTGGGCAAAACACTGTGACAGTTTGTGTGGGGTATGGAATGAAACCCTCTAAATGGGAGACTCTTTTTCTACTCCAGCTGACAACAATGACAGTTCTTTTAAACCAAGAGTGGTGGCTTGAGAAACTAGGAAAAGGAAGTTTTATAGAGGCTTGTCACCACTGTTTACTTTTGAAAGGCTTTTCTATAACAAGTAGCCTCAACGGAAGAGGAAATAAAAGCTTGGCCTCAACCACCATGGTATTATTTCCTTTCTTAAAACTCATGTTTAAATCTTTGCCTATATGCTTTATAAACAAACACTTCTCCTAGTACTTAAGATTTTCTTGATCTAGAGCCATCTTCTCTTTCAATTGATCCGAGATGTATTTCTGCCCAGGGTAAATTTACCCAGCCATTATGACACTAGTCATCTATTCACACAGAGAGGGGTGAAAACAGAGGGAGCAGCTGGGCCTACATTTGACCTTTTCTCACAGGTTATTCAGAATCATTTCCCACCTGCAGGCCCTTCCTCTTTTCACTTGCCATTCCCCTGAAATCATGCTATTTGTGCTCTTCTGTTCCAATCACATCCATAACATCCAATCATGGATTAACTTATTTTATCCATGCCTGTAATTGTCCCAGTTAAATTTGCTGATAAATTTTCCCCTTAATTCATTTGTAACTGTCTTCTAAGTTATTCTGTATTAAGTGTACTTTCCTACTCATGTCATGCTTAATTTTTCTTTCTTCTGAATCCTTTTCAGGAGGCTCCTTGGCAAAGATTAAACATATACATCCCGAAAAATACCACCACACATGCTTCTTTGCCCTTTCTTATAGGAAATACATCTTTAGATTCTATTTCTTAAAAAAGAACGTTTGCCTTATTCCTATCTTCAGCCAAGTGTGATTTTAAATACTTCTACATATGCCCTTAGGCCAGCACACACCACCTAGGTTTTCACTATCCTGTATCTTGAATGATGCCCTAAGCATCCTTTTGTGTCTTTCCTCTGAGGCCTCTGACTTAAAAAGCAACAATATAAAAAGAAAAGGAAAAAACAATCTAGATGCAGTGAAATACATATGGGCAAGAGGCCTAATAAAACAGACTCCTCTGACGATTTATCAGAAAAGAAATGGAAGTGGGAAAAGGAACAGAAAAGAGAAGTCATGAACAGATAGGAGGGAATGGAAGGAGAAAAAGATGATCTCCTCCCAAAAGAAAGTAACGGGGAAAAACAGCAGTGAGAGATTCTAGGGCATGTGGAGCCATACATCCAGGATTGGGAGAAAAGTTCACATCCACCCAGACACTTACCGTGTTGCATTTTGTGCCACACACCACTTGCCTATGATTCAGCCACTGAGATGCAAACACTTTATTAAGGGTCCCAAGGTGAAACTCTCTCTCTTTCAGGAGACTGGGAAGCTGCTGTGCTGCATAACCATGCAACACTCGAGAGTAGTTGGTTTCATTCTGTAGCCTGACTTCTCGGTTCTTCAGGTAGTACACTAAGGATCTCTTCACTGGGGGGAGCCTTTTCCTTTTGTGAAGTGAGTGATCCCAGCCAAACTGTGGAAAGCAAAATCAGAAATCAGGGTTTTGGCTACCTTTGTCAGAATAAGGGCTCCTACTGTTATTAGAGAAATCACCAAGAACTCATCCTGCAGGATTTACATACAACGGAAATACAAATACAGTAAAATAGGAAAGTAAATTTAGAAGTCCAGCTTAACTCTTCCAACGTTGAAAAGATGCTGCTCATAGTCAAACCTACGTATGAGAAACAAGGGCTGAAAGACAAGGGAATGAAAGCAGAAAGGGTTTACTAAGGCCTTTTACAGGTTAATGATTCAAGTACCTTGAAGATAGGGAAAGGAATGACAGGCCCAAAGATTACCAGACCGACCTGGGCTGCATCTCTAATAGGTCCCCTCCTCTCTCTCGGCCTGTACTCCCCCCGGAGCATGGAAGGTACAGCCCAAGGAGACCGACTAGGGGTCCCAGGTACTTCAGAGATGCCCTATCAAATGGCCGCCTCCCTATCACCAGGTCCACGCTCCAGGCAGTTGCAGAATTCGAAAAACCAACCACCAACGGAGTGGGAGGCACGGGAAATATGAGTCTGAATACGCGTCCAACAGGGTCTTCACCTCCAAAGAGAGCGGGTAAAGGATGATACCTGGAAACTGCTGTTTCTTTTAGGGGATCCAAGTGCCAAAAGCCCTGCTCAGGGCTGGGGTATCCATAAGGAGGCTCATTCCTATATGATACGCAATCTTCTCCGCTTCCCCCGGCCCCAGGAAGGCGAACTTCACTCTCTCTCCCCATGTCTTACAGGAGGTTTTGTTCGCGATTCCCCATGGCTTCGGTTTCCCTTCCTCCGAAGCCCAGATTGTTTTCTCCTCGAGCTGCCTTCCCAGCTTCAAGCCTCCCCGAAATATGCCTCATTTTCAAGTTCCCCTTTCGCTCCTCACCCCTGGGGCCTAACTGCTTTACAGTGAACTACTGAGGGCCCAGCCCAGATCCCACAGACCGGGGTTCCGCTCTTCGCGCTCACCCGCCACCTTACAGACCTTGGATCCCGTTCCGGCTCCCTGATCTTTGAACCCTATCCTCTGGGTGCCTCGGCCTTATCACCCAGTCCCGGCCGCTCACCCCTCACCTGTGGGCCCTGAGCGTCGCTCCCAGCTCCCGGCGAGGCGGGCGCTTTCCGCTTCCTGCTAACTGCTTTCCGGGCCATAGTGGGCAGCGCCGCCGCGGCCCCGCAGCCACATGAGGCGGGGGAAGCGAGGGGGAGTAAGACGGCGGGTCATATACTGGGCCCCGGGGACGCGCACCTTAGTGCGCCCGGCCCGGAAAATGGCCCGGACTCCGGGCGGTAACTGAAAAAGGGGAGGCAGGTAGAAGGGAAGGAGGGAGGGAGGACCGGGACCGGGACCGGGGCCGGGAAAGGGAAGGGGAGAGGAAAGGAAGGCAGGAACCCGAAGCTTTCCGACGACCGAATCTGGAAAGGACGGCGAGCGGCTGGAACCAAAACACCCCCTCCCCTTCGCCCGCGCTCCGTCACCCTCGCGCAGCCGCACTTCGCAGCACGTCGCCAGGGAGACGCCGCCGGGACTAGAGGGGCGGGACTTAGGGCTCCCTGTAGAGTTCGCGGCTATTGCTTAAAGTCCAGGCCGGCCGCTCTTTTTCAACGGTCGCCTGTCTGCAGCTGGACTCCAACGACCTGGGAGCAAAGGAATCTGAGTTCTAGCCGCCGACCTCGGAACCCCGGCCGCCCGTCCGCAAGCACCCGGAAGTAAAGACGTTTAACCTCGCTCTGGGACGGAATCCCCCCCCGGCACGCCTTTACCCCGCAGTCGCCGCTAGTTATCTTCCTTTGAGCGTTGCACGTTTCCTCGAACGTGTTAAACCCATCCCTGGCGCCAAGGACTGGACTTTGTGGAGGAGGCATAACTTCCTCCCCTTATCCGGCAAGGTGGAGCCCGGCTCGGAATCCACACCAACATGTCCAAGAATTTCCCACTGTAGAGAACCTACCCTGTCCAGCTCTGTCAGCGCAGGTCCCGCCAGCGCCACCCCTAGGGCCTCTTGCCGTCATCTCCTCACCCCTAGGGAGCCCTCATGCTCCCTTTTCCACTCAGTCCCTACCCTCCGCTGGCGTCCTCCCCCACGTCTGACCCTCCCTGCTGCCCTAACAGCTACAGCACTTAAGTCACCAGGTTCCCTTAATTGCTGCGTGGGGACTTCGCCTCCCTTAGGAGTCCCATGACCTGCCGGACACACTGTCCTTTTGTACTCTATGAAATAGGCGTCCAGCCTTAAATTATGTTTCTTACGTCTCCCGTGCAGTCCTAAACTGTGGACTGGAACAAGGGACTGCCACTGTCTGCCTCTCAGGACCTGGGTTACATTTCTATCAGGACAGATTGGGTGAAATTCTGAATCACAGAGAAGAGAGTAGCGTTTGACTTAGTCCAGTTAGGGCTGGCTTTGGTCACCGGATAAGGGGGCTTCTTCAGGATCACCCTTGCCTGCATTTTCGGAAGATTCTGTAGGGATTTGAGCGCCAGCCTCCACTTTCCTCAAGCAAAGAAATCCTCTGAGGAAGCAGGAAGCTCTTGCTTGGGGCATTCCAGCCTCAGGCTGTAGTGCCCAGTTACCTGCTGATCCCTTCAGGCTTCAGGCTTCATACCTCCAGGGAGCTCTGTTGGCCCATCTGAAGTTCTGCCTACAAGGAGATTTGGATTTGTTTTCCAAGCAGAACCAAAGACCAGATTGAGACAAGGTCCTCCGCCATCCCAAGTCAGCACTGCCACTAACCCCTAATGCCACCTTGGGAAAGGCAGCCCCATCTTACTTGGTCAGACCTATCCCTTCAGAGACATACACACAGTAAGTGGGTCAGAAGTGGGTCAGCTTCCTTTTTTGAGCCTGTTGTTCCAATTCTGTCTTGCCTCACAATGCCCTGGATGATCCAGGAGCCTATTGGGCAAGAGTCTGGAATTCCTTTGAGAATCTCTAGGCTCATGCTGGGCTGTGCTTGGATGTTGGTCTCTTCTGCTCATGTCAGAGGCTGTAGGCTCATCATTCAGGTTGGTGCACTTCATCTTGACATCCCAGGAACTTTTCTTGAATGCACCTTCCAGCAGAGCTCACCATTTCTATGGAAATCACATAGACTGAAGATTCAGTTGGAAGTTTGAAAGTTTACAATTGCTTTTAAAAGACTAACAATACCAAGTATTGGGGAGGGTGTAAAATGACCAGAACTCTTATACATTACTAGTGGTTGTATGAATTGGTACAAATAATTAGGGAAAAAATTTATGGCAGTACCAACCAAAGCTAAACAACGGTACCTTATGATCAAGCAGTTCTACCTCTGGCTATAAACCCAACAGAAGTGAGTGTTTATGTCCACCAAAAGACACTTACGAGAATATTTGTAGCAATTTTATTCATAATAGCCTTAATTGGAAATAATTCAAATGTCAATCAATAGTGAAAAAGATAAAGCAGGGGTTCCCATGTTCTCATCAGGTTCGATAATTTGCTATAATGGCTCACTGAACTCAGGGAAATAAATACTATTACTGGTTTATTATACAGGATACTATAAAGGATACAAATAAATATCCAGATGAAAAGGTACATCAGGTGAGGTCGGGAAGGGTCCTGAGCATGGGAAGTTCTGTCCTCATTGAATTTGGGCTGTGCCACTCTCGTGGCACATGGATATGTTCACCAACTTGGAAACTCTCCAAACTCCATCGTTTAGGGTTTATATGAAGGTTCCATTAGCGTAGGCAGGGTTGATTAAATCATTACCCATCGGTGATTAGCTCAGTCCCCTTCCTGGAGGTTGGGAGAGGGTGGGGCTGAAAGTTCCAACCTTCTAATCACATGGTTGGTTCCTATGGCAATCAGCCCCGATGTTAAAGTTATCTAGGGACCCATCTTGAGTCACCCCATAAACATAAACTCAAGTATGGTTGAAAGGGATTTCTGAATAACAAAAAAGCTGCTCCTCTCACCATTATCACTTAGGAAATTACAAGAGTTTTAGGAGCTCTTGTACCATGAACCAGGGATAAAGACTAAATACATATTTTTTACTATGTCATAATGTCACAATCGTGGAAGTCAGAATAGTAATTTTTCTTGGTGGTTACTAGCAGGGAAGAGAACCCAAGGAAGCTTCTGGTGTGCTGGAAATTTCTATATCTTGACCTTGGTGGTTGATTATACTAGTGTACACATATATAAAATTTCCTCAAGTGGTACATTTAAGATTTGTGCAGTTTATGTAAGTATACCTCAATATAAAGAAACATAAATTATTTCACCTGGTTCTTCCTCTGTACTTTATGAGACAGTCAGGCTAGGAAGGGAAAAATTTTTTAACCATATCCATAGGCTGAAATTAACCTGAGATGATGACACTGAATTCATCATTTTGCCCTCAGCTTTACAAACAAAACAGAAATACTCTCCAGACATATGAAAATCAGAAAATTGCCTTTCTCTCCCAATTCTCCTAACCTCTCCACACACACTCACACATTTGTTCCATCACCAAGTCCTATTTATTTTACCTTACAAGTATTTTGAGTCAGTTCACATCTCCCGTTTAACCCGAGATTAATCCAAGTCTGTCACCTATTGGTTGCATCATTTGTGAAGGTCTCCTAGATGGACCACCAGCAACCATTCTGACCTCTTTTGTTATTCTTTTTTAATGCAAATTTGAACAAGTCACCCCCATTCTCACCTCCAGGTTAACTTTCTTCAGTGTCTTTCTCTTAGACTTTGGATAAAGAGAAAATCCTTAATCTGGCCTATGAGACCCTGCATGATCCCTCCTAACTTGACTCCACCCATATCTCATATCATACTCTTCCTCCTTTTTCAGCTCCAGCCATACTGGCCCTTTCAATCCTTCCTAAGCAAAATGCTCCCTCCTGCCACAGGGTCTGGGAACAGCTTTTCTGCCTCTCTTTTTGTTGTAATACTTCGTCATCCTTCAGATCTCTAAATTAAACATTACTTCCTTAGCAGAGTGTTCCCTGGCCTCCTTGACAGTTGTAATCCTTCTCCTCCCCATGACTCAGTTTCATAACACCTTGTATTTCTCCGTTACAGTACTTAATAAAGTTAGAATTTTACATTTATTTGTATGATTATTTGATTAATTTCTGTCTCCCCCACTAGAATGTGTGCTCCTCAAGGGCAGGGACTATAGCTATTTTTGCTACCATTATATCTCTAGTGTCTAGCACATGCTAGCACTCAGCAAACATTTGTTGACTAAATAGATAAATTAACGAATGAATACATTTTGAAACTTCTTCCCAAGATTAAGAAATGTCCCTTGTTTGGCCACTCATTCCAGCATCTAATAAGAATCATTCATTTTTAGTAAATAATTTTTTGGACTCAAGCATCACCTTTTCTGTGTCTGGTTCCATCCTACCATCACTCATCTTTCAGTTTGGCTGAGGTACTCTTCCTCTGTGCCTCCGCAGGAACTTTTCATGGATAATTTGTCACACTGTATTATAATGGTCTGTTTTTTCTCCCACTATGTCTGTCTCTCCCACTAGCTTGAGAGCTACTTGAAGGCAGAGGTTACCCTTATTCATCTTCACATCCCTAGTGCCTGAGAAGGCACCTAGCATATTTTATGCATTCCCTAAATGTTGAATGATTGAATGAAAGGTAAGTCAAATGTATGTTTTATAAAGTCCTCTAGGCATGTTCATGGTAGGGTTAACAATAGACATAGGGAAGAGACTATCAGAAGAACAATGCTGCACTCAACTTAGCCCTAAACCTAGCTCTCAACCAAGCCCTAATCTTAGCTCTAACCCTACCCCAATTCCTAACCCTAACCCTAACCCTAGCCCTAAAAAAAAAAAAAAAGAAGACTAATGCTTCAATAACTTGCTTCCGCATTCTTGGGTAAATCTATTTCCTTATTTTAAATAGCTTTTTTTCCCCTAATTAAAACATAATATATACTCAAAGTAGAAACTTGGAAATCAAGGGAAGAAAAGAAAGACACAAAAGCAAATCCCATAATTCCACCCTCCAGATAACCACTCTTTACATCTTAACGTGTGGTCATCCGATTCTTTTTTTGTATTTAACTGTATCTGGGTCTATATATCCATATATAGTTCTTTTTGTTTTTAATTGAAGTTGTTAGTTTACAACGTGTCGATTTCTGATGTACAGCATAATTCTTCATATATAGTTCTTTTCAAAAATGATTTCAAACTATACTATTTCAAAGTTTTAAATAAAAACCCCAACAGTTTCCTTCTTCTTTACTTCCACCCCTCCAAATCAGTCTTCGTAACTATTCCATCACAATGCAATGTGCTGCAGGAAGTCCATCAATGGGCAGGGGAACCCAGGAGCTGCTCACCTCTTACCTTCTCTATGTCTTGGTCTTGCAGGAAGAATAAATAACAAGAAATACTATAAAATACTTTGGACAAATTGAATTGTGTTATACATTCTTAGTAACAGTAATTCCTCTTGTTTATTTGCATAGATTCTTTTGGAACAAACAAAGCAGATGTTGCCAGAACACATTTCCCTTAATGTGTTGGAGTTAATTAATTATCCTTGCTGACAAAAGACTCAGGAGGAAAGCATTTCTGTTAGGAAAAGCATTCAGGATTTTAATTTATACAAACCTTAACAAAATACAGCAAGAAAAGACCTGGAAGACACAAGGGCATATACTGGCACAGATAGTAAGTGCTTAATAACTGCTCTCTGGTGATGTAAAGATGTTCGAAGTCTCCAAGGTATGTGAATGGTAACTATTTCACCCTAGTGGAACTATTTTTCAGATTCTGAGGCATAGAATATTAAAGGTAGAAGATATTAAGACGACTCATCTCATTAGACTCACACTTTTAAAGAAAACTGAAGCCAAAAAAGTCATGTAGGCAGACAGCATGTGAGAGATAATTGGAACGGGGGACCTCTGCTATGTTTTCAACTCTGCCACATTAAATATCTGGGTCCAGCTGAAGTTGTAATTGGTATTTACTTTAGCATTTTCCTAGTGTTCTCACATTTTCTTCTTTTTTAGAAACTGAAATATTTTATCCAGAACATCAACTACTTTAAGAGCAGAAATTCTGTTTCTGTATTTTATGTATAACTTGACACACACTGATAGAAATTGTATTAATTACAGACAATTTCTAACCATTCAGGAATTGATAGCAGGTAAATTATCCAGGTTTCTTACTTTCTCTTCCTTCTTGTCCTTAAACAATCTCACTTTTATTTGCAATCTCAGTAAGATTAGAAAGGAAAGGAAGAGATGAAACTTTTCTACTTACAAACAAGCAATTTATTTGGAAAAAGATAAGAGAAAAATGACTCATTAAAAAATATATTTCACGATATCTTTCTACCTTCTTCACACTTTTTCCAAATGCCTAATTGGGGGTTAAATATAAATATAAGAATCTTAAAAGAATACTATGTACAATTTTGTTGAAGATCTTCTACCAGCTGTATCTATTGACTCAAATGGAAGGCAAATCTGATATAAAAACAAACATATAGGTATCAACTAATGATAGAAAAATAAAATGACTTACAAAGTGGAACAAGGATTCTCTTATCATAAGATAATTACATAATAACATTTTTGTTCTGGTAACATAAGTAACAAATATCCAGAAAATATTGTTAAAACTGAGAAATGCAATAAATATTTTTGTGATTTCCTTCCATCTATGGGTGTGTTTATGTTGTGAAATAAATGGTAGACATAAATTTCCCCTATTGTTTAAACTTAATGTACTATTATGAGAACTTCCCCATGTTATTTATACGTATATATATTTTGGGTTTTTTTTGCAGGGGGGAGGTAATTAGGCTTTATTTATTTATTTATTTATTTATTTAGTGGAGATACTGGGGATTGAACCCAGGACTTTGTGCATACTAGGCATGCACTCTACCGCTGAGCTGTACCTCTCATATATTTTTTGAAAACATAATTTGTAATGCTGAAAAATAATTCAACAAAAGAATATACCATAATTTAACTATTTCATTATTGTTGTATTTTAGGCTGTGTATCAGGCAGAGGTCTCTAGAGAGAAAGAACCAGAGGATATATATATATATATATATATATAGTATAAGTATATTAATATATTATTATAATTATATATATATAAATCTGAGAAGGAGAGTGTGGGGAAGCAAGTCAACATGATGCCTTCTTGAGAATAAGAAAACAAGAAGTTCCCTTGTGGGGGCCTGGGGAGCGGCACGGAATTTAGGTGTTTCCTGAGGGCAAGCAATGCGGGTCTCTGAGCCATGCATGAGCAGAGAACCGCTCCGGCACATACACACTGCATTTGCCTAAGGGAGTCATTTAAGTTTTTGTGACATTCGTCGGCCCCTTCACAAAGGGCCCAGATGGAGACATAAAGATGATTAATACTGCTTTGCTACGCTTTGAACACTGGGGGTTGTAGATTACTATCACTGCATTGAATTATTCAAAGTTATTTCCTGCAGCACGATGACAATAAATACGATGCGAACCAGCCGTTCGAGGCTTTTGATCCTTGAGATCTTGAGTCCCCTGGTCGCGTCTTCGACTCTCTGTCTGTGTGTTTCTTATGTTCTGAGGCACCCGTCCAAAAGCAGGAACCCTTGTTGCGCTGGAAGCCACAAGTGGCGCCCAAACAAGGACCTGAACGGAGGAAGATTCACCGGAGTGAAACCGAAACTTGGTAAGTGTCGGAGAGCTCCGAGAGGAGAAAGAGGCCTCAAGAATCCACTGCCGGTAAGGATTGTCTCGGGCAGTTATTCAGAGTAATCATGGGAAACGGACAAAGCTCAGCGCGTTATACACCCTATGTGTGTCTTCTGAGGCAGCTTCTTAAGGCAGGAGGAGCAAAGACCAGTGAAGGTCGTATCCTAGAATTGCTAATGGTTATTGACAAGCATTGTACATAGTTGCCTACTCTCGGTATTTTGGATTTACATACTCGGGAGAGAATGGATGACGAACTGAAGAAGCTGCATACTAAGGGGGTTTCTAGTCCCGTCTCTATCTGGCCTAAGCGGACTCTGATTAAGTCAGTCTTAGAGCCCTTACAAACTCAAGGAAAGTCAAGCAATAGTTCCGATGATGAAGAGCGTGAGCCTGACCCTCCCGGTCCCGAATATGCCATACCAGAAGGAAAGGCGCAACCTCTTGTGGCGATCGCCGAGCCTGGGGAATCGATGTACCCCGCGGCTCCGAGAAGGGAGGAAGAAAATAGTTGGCCTGACCCTCCTCCCCCTTTTCCTATCCCCATGTGTCCTCCAGCTAACGGAGAATCAGGACAAATACAACCTAATTTATATGGCAAAGGAAATAGCCTCTCCTCGGTACAGCAAGGAATACTGCAAGCCAGAAGAGAAGGGGATTTGGATGCATTTAAGATAGCAATTCCTGTGACTGTACGAGAAAGAGTAGCCCCTGGGGTGGATCCTAAAGATCCTCAGGGTGTTTATGAGGCTGTTCAGGAGCCCTTCCCATTTAAAGTTATTGAAGAGCTGAAACAGGCAGTGTAAAATTACGGGGTAAACTCCCCATTCACCTTAGATATTGTTCAAAATGTGGCTGATGGATCTTGCTTCATCCCCGCTGATTGGCAAGCTTTGGCCCATACAGTGTTAGCTCCTGCTGAGTTCCTGCAATTTAAGACCTGGTGGGCTGACCACGCAGAAACCTTGGCTGCTCATAACCAGGCTGGAGGCCTTCCCATTTTTTTCGATCAATTAATGGGTTTAGGCAATTGGGGCCGTGTTGCTGATCAACTTCCTATGGATGATCGGGCAGTAGAACAGGTGAGGGGATGCTGCTTGAGAGCTTGGGAAATAATAGCGGCGAAGGGACAAATATCCACTTCCTTTCAGAAAATCACCCAGGGACCTAAAGAACCTTATACAGAATTTATAGCCCGTTTACAGGAATCAATCAGGAAATAAATCAGTAATATTGAAGCTGTAGACACTTTTTTACAACTTATGGCTTATGAAAATGCAAAGGAGGACTGTAAGTAAGCCATTGGCCCTTATAAAGGTAAAGCCACCTTGAATGATTATATAAAATTATGTCAAAGTGTGGGGACAGAGAATTTTAAGGCCTCTATGATGGCACAGGCTGTGGCGGGATTGAAGCTGGGCCGCTCCTTCCCTGGAAAACGTTTTAACTGTAGTCAAATGGAACATACAAAAAAGGAATGTAGAAAGTCTAAACAGAACAAACCCCCACCCAATAATAAGGTTAAGGGTGATAAGCAGCATGGTCAATGCCCTCACTGTGAGAAAGGCAACCATTTTGGGCGAATCAATGTAGATCTATTTTTCATAAAAATGGGACTATGCTTCAGGGAAACTTCAAAAGGGGCTCGCTCCCAGCCCCACAACAGAAGGGAGCCTTTCCCGCTCAGCCAGCCTAGAACCGAAACTACACCGCAGCGTCGTGGAATTATCCCCAGCCACAGCAGAGAATGCAGCAGTAGACATCCCCTGCCTAAAGTCATTTATTTTGATGCCTGGAGAAGAGCCCACTCTGATAAAAAGGGACATTTATGGCCCTTTGCCCTCGGGTACAGTGGGTTTATTATTGGGAAGATCGAGTCTAACCTCTCAGGGTGTCCGAGTTCATACCGGAGTGATTGACAGTGATTATATGGGTGAAATTAAAATCATGATGTCTTCCGCCAAGCCATGGAAGGCTGAGGCGGGAGATCAGGTTGCTCAGACTTTATTATTACCTTTTTGTCCTTTAGGAAAAAGTGATAAGCTGCAAGGTGATAAAGTTTTCGGCAGCACGGGTGAGGCAGGGGTGTTTTTAACAGAAAAGATTTTGTATTCTCGTCCCGTCTGCACTATAAAAATACAAGATAAAATATTTAAGGGCCTGATAGATACTGGTGCTGACATTTCTATCATTAATTCGCGTCACTGGCCTGCCCGATGGCCTACACAATTGTCAGATATTGACGTGATCGGTCTTGGTAGGGCCCAAGGGCTAAAATGCAGCAGTTTAATTCTTAATTGTAAAGGCCCTGATGGACAATCAGCTAAGATACAACCTTATGTTGCAGAATTACCTATAAATTTATGGGGCAGGGATTTACTTCAACAATGGCAAGCCAAGATATACATCCCTTCTCCTTGTCAGTATAGCACCCAAAGTCAAGCTATGATGGCTCAACATGGGTATCTTCCTGGATTAGGTTTAGGAAAGGAAAATCAAGGTATTACTCAACCACTTGAACCTAAAGCATATGCTAATAGAGCTGAAACTGGTTATCACCCTTTATCTTAAAGGCCACTGTTCTTAAAAGTCACCATGATGTGACAATGAATATATGTATGTTCATGTATAACTGAAAAATTGTGCTCTATAGTGGAATTTGACACATTGTGAAATGACTATAACTCAATAAAAAAATGTAAAAAAAAAAAATCACCATGATTTTCCCAGACCAATCCCCCTTGAAATGAAAAATTGATGTCCCTATCTGGGTTGAACAGTGGCCTTTGACAAAAGAAAAGCTAGATGCTGTAAACAGTTTAATACAAGAGCAATTGGAAAAGGGACATATTGAAGAGTCATTTAGCCCTTGAAACTCTACCTTTCCTATTAAAAAGAAATCATGCAAATGGAGACTTCTCATTGATTTGAGGGGAATAAACTCCATGATCCAACCCATGGGACCTTTGCAGCCTGGATTGCTCTCTCCTTCTGAAGGAGGATTAATAAAATGGCCACACTTAGGCTAACAGATTGCTTATTCCTATGTTTGTCCTTAAAACAGTCAACTGACCTGACTGGCCAATTGCTACTCACAGTTCCAGGCCCATTGTTAAAACAAAAGCTATTGATCTTACTGTTTTTACTTTATTCCAGTCACTGAAAGTAATAATCATACTTGGTCTCTGAGTCCTTCTCTAAGGAGGTCACAGGACTGCAACCTTACAAAATAGCCTGAATTACCAAGAAGACCACACCTTGAGTGTTTATGAGACAAAGAGATCTAACTGCTGGCCTCTATAGAACTGGTCACCTGGAGGCATCATGTCGCCATTGTAAGTCTTCTGATGAGAAAATGATTCTGTTGCTTGTTATCAATGCTGTATTGTTTGAGCTATGGCTGTAAAACCACCCCACCCCATCTCCAAGGTGGGTTCACAGTTTTGAAGGCACTAGCCTGCTATGAGTCCCCTTTGCCAGGCAAAACAATAAAATTGCCTCTTTTCTTCTAAGCTCCAAGACCTTATCTCTGAATTATGTGGCTCATCAGGGACGGGGCCGATCTTTTGGCAACAAAATCTTGGTGCCCACGCTGAGGCAACGACCACCCTCTTTTCTAAGAGGGGCTTCAGGTTGCACCCCACTGCCAGGCCAACAAGGCTCAAACGACTGCCACTCCAGGCTGACAGGAGGGACAACAGAATGGAGCCCAGCAGCTGCCAGAGCCTTTTTGCCCTGGGGATCCTTTCATCCCATGCCCTTCCATCCATCAACGGACTGCAATCACCCGAACTATCTCCTTGGAGGAGGAAAAGATGTTTCTGTTTCTTCTGAAATGTCGCATCTGATCTGCAGGCCTAGGGTAAGTTCCCGGTGATGACCGAGGCCCCTTGATCTCACCTTGAGAGTTCTCTAATTAGACTGGCAGGGAACTCTCGTTTGTATCTGAAACAGGTACCCACTTGTAACAGAGATCTCTGGGCTGAGAGGACTTGGAAGCAAAAATATTTGTAGTTTGAAATTTGAATTTGCTTTAGCCTGTCATTTGTAAGTTTGTGCTTCCATTTCCTGATAAAGGCCTGGTATTGCAATCTGAAATTTACATTTGTATTTGTACTTTGTATTTAAAATAAGTTGCTATGGGGAAGGCTGTCTGTTCCATCTAATAGCCCATTGGGTAAGATTTTGAATGACTGGTTTAATTATGGTTATCCACCTATGACTAAGAAAAAGATGGTATTTTACTGTAATACAGCTTGAGTAATGTACACTTTAGCCTGTGGGGAACACTGACCTGAAAATGGGTTGGTAAATTACTAAATCACTCTCCAGTTAGAACTGTATTGCCAGAGAAAAGGTAAATAGGAAGAAATACCATATATACAAGCCCATAATGAGAAAGGTAATAATTGACAGGGCTCATGGCTCTTAGCCATTTTAAAGACCCCAGTAACAATTGCCACCCAAGAGCCTTAGGTACAACTGACAGTGGGGTCTCAACTAGAAGACTTTCTAAATTCTAAACTTCTAACTTCTAAGCTTCTGTCCCAGTACCAATGACTCAACTGCTGTTATGACCTCTGGAATGCAAATTTTGAGAAAGGGAGTAATTTGGAAAAAATAGAAATCTTAAATGTCTTCTATAGAAGTTAGCAAAAATGTTTAGTATCTAGACAGGCAACTTTGATTTATTCCATCTGCCAGAAACTCAATTTGAATCCAACCTCTTGTAACTGATGAGTCTTACACTGTGGTATCTGATTCATAGCTAAAAGTTTAAAATGGGAACTATGATATCTCTATGTTTGTGTGTTTGTACGTACCCATATGTGTGTTGTAGATGTGTGGCATTGCCAAAATTAATTTGTAAAAGAGCTCTATTTAATTGGCTTAAAGAAACTCAAATGCTTATATAAATACTCAGAAATATAAAAGAAACTGGCCAGAACGGAAGTCGGGTTCATATGATCTAAAAAAAATTCAGTACTGAATCAATACCTGATATTTGAAGCTAGCTTAAGCCTATTGGTTTAATTAATATAGACATGTCTCAAAATTCATTAATGTTAAGCATAAAACTTCTATTGTACTTAGGTTTAATATAAGTCCAATAAGACACTGTCATATCTGTTACAAATTTGTCAGCAAAAAAACAAGTTGGAATAATATTCTTGTAACTAACTAAAATGCAAATGAGAAAGAGCTTTTGGGTAAACTTTTAAGGAATGATTATTTCAGGAATGTTCACTCAAATGATCTCCCCAGATATTTGGTAACTCAAAACTTTAGAGTTTTGCTAAATTAAGTTAAATGATGGAAGTTTATTAAATAGTTAGGTCATTTTCAGATAAAATAAGATATCAAAACATTAATTGTGGAGTATTGACTTCCTCTTATAGAGAAACTAAAGATATTTAGAAATAAATACTAACAAATGTTGTTAATGAAAAAAAGAGTCACTTTGTCTTAAAGCTAGTTGCTTCTGAATGAAAAAGAAAACAAGGGACAAAATAATATGGATACAGAAAGTTATGGAAGGCTTGTGAAAGAGGAACCCTGAGAAAAGAGTTTTGTACATGGCTGAGGTTGGCTAAGTTTAAAATAAATTTAGTTGATTAAATAAATCTTAAAAGTAGCTGGTACAAGGTGACTAGATTTGGTTCTCTCTCTCTCTCTCTGTTATGAGGACAAAGTTTTCTTAAAATGTTAATCTGCTTTTAGTAACAGATTGTAAAGTTTCTTTTACCCCTTAAGTGATCTGTTCTGTATTTACCCTTGAAATATTTTTATTATTAATGAATAAGTACTGTTTCACAGTAACCTATACTTTTATCTGACCAAGTGTTTTGAAACTTTTTAACAAACTTCCCAAACATCAAATTTTAATCAGAATTCTTTTGACCTCCAGCTAAATCTGCGATACTTCAGAGGACCCCTGAAACATCCCAAAGAGAGATTTTAAACTAGTAAGTTTCATTTGGTATGTTAAATAACATAGGAAGTATTGTCAAATGAATAATAAATCTTCCTAGGTTATATTGTATGGAAAATATTATTAATATAGATATTCTAGAAATTACATGGAATCCCTAAAAATCTGGTATGTATAAAATGTTACCAGTCATAATTATGGTTATTGTAACCATGTTTCTTTATCGATTACAGTGTAACTCAGTGTTTAACCATGCTTTTAAGTCTTTTGTCATTTATAGACAGTTACTCTTTTATTCTGATGCTTTTGCGAAATGCTTTCTCCTCAAGGAGATTTACTGGTTTCTGATAAACTTCAAACTATGGCACTGAACTAAACTGGGTAAGAAATTTTAAAAGGCTGATGAAAACTGACTTTATAAAACTGTTAACAAAAAAGAAAGGATTAGTTACGTGGAGCTGAGTAAAGTGATGAATATGGTTATAACTTTTGGTTTTGTCTGAAGTATTAATGGCTTTTAATCTGTGTTCTCCAGATATAAAGAAGCCCTTCTTCTCAAGTTAATTATGACTTATAGCAGTTTGGTAAACTATACCTTTTTAAGCAGAATTAAAACAATTATCTTTTCTCTCTATCTGATCCCTCCAGAGACTGGAAACTTTTAGGTTCCCAGTGGTTTTTTCAGGTAAATTAGGAAAATTACCTTCTAACAGGTATAGGAATCTCAAGGTATTTTTGAGGACCTTGAAGAGAAAAGAATTCACCTAAGTCTGTAAGGCAAAATTTCCTGGCCTTAGGAAACCTTATTAAAATTCTAGCCTGAGACTCCTTATTAAAAGTTCCAACACAGCCAATTTAAAAGAGCCTATATGATCAAATAATCAGACTTAATTTGTGGACAAATTAATCTTGATTTAGCTATATTTGATAAAACTGAGGGTAACTTTAGAGAGAAAAAGATTATATTTCAGTGGATATTAAATTCTAGTTTTTTTTTAAAACTAAATTCTAGTTTTGTTAATTGAGGTCTATATTTACTAAGACTCACTTCCCAGATCATTCCTTGCTGTCTTGATACATTGCTGCAAAGTTTAATTGAATTATTAAAAGGACAGTCTAGGTTTGTTTCTGAAGCTCTGTCATCTATCCCTGGATGAAGATCCAATGCCCCATCACCTGCAACCAGGGGACTATACATACTGGAACAGACATGATTTAAAGAACTATCTTCAGTCTGAATGGAAGGACCCTTTATCAGGTATTCTTAACTAGACCACGCACAGTGAAAGCTAAAAGAAATTGACTTTTGGATTAATTTCCAGTCACAAAGAGCCTCTGCACCGGACTGGCTTATAGAGGACTGCTCACCTTAAAACAATGCTCAAATGGAGAAGAAGCTACCAGACCAGGATGAGAAGAAGATGACATCTGAGGTAAACAGCTGACCCAAGACACCAGACCAGGCCTGTATGCCACTTACCATGATAACTGCTCATATCTTTGCTTATGAACAATGCCTGTGTAACATTTTCCTTAAAGATAAGGACTGGTACAGAACAGACCAAGTCAAATGACCTGAGGATACACTGAGCTGCCCCTAATGAAGTTCTTGGCTTAACTTTTTACTTATGACCTTACTAATACTGCTAACTATATTATTTATATTTTGCCTGTTTCACAAAATTGTTATTTCTTGCATTATCAAATATGTGACTGAGCCTCTGATAAAATAATGTCTAGGCAACTTTAAACAGTAAAATACTTCTGTATGCGACCAATGACTGTAGTAGTAGGACTCTAGATATGGGGCTACCTATGGCTATTAAAGCAGATAATGGACAGGCTTATACTAGTAATCAGCTGAAACAATACTTTGAAAAATGACACATTACTCATACTACTGGACTTCCTTATAACCCCCAGGGTCAAGCTATTGTTAAACGAGCTAATCATTCTTTGAAACAAATGTTACAAAAACAAAAAGGGGGAAATGGTAATATTCATGCTAAATTACATAAAGCCCTATTTACCTTAATTTTTTTAACTGTTCAAGCTATATCTGACACTGCCGCTGAGCTTCATTAGATCCCCCCATCTGAGTCAAAACAGCATTTTCCAGAATGGCCCCTAATTTGGTGGGAAGATCCGTTAACTGGGATATAGTCTCATGGGAAGTTAATAACATGGGGATAAGGGTTTGCATGTGTCTCCCCAGGGCCAGATACAGAACCCATGTGGGTGCCCAGCTGGAGGATTAAGCCCCACGATGGACAGCCAAAAGAAAAGACACCTCTACTGGGACGTCGAAAGGTCCGTAATGCAGATGGAAGGCTTAAAGATACAAACAACTCAACTGACTGATGCTGCCCACCGTGCTCACATGGGGCCAGATTAAACGTTTGTGTCAAGAAGCAGAAAATCTTCTGGAGGAACAGGAAAAACCGGTTACAGCTCCCAACCTGGTTGCAGCCACTTTCTCCCTAATTACTATTGCAGTATGTAGTCTCCCATGTACCTATGCTAGCAATTATACATACTGGGCATATTCCTAACCCCATATATTCCTAACCCCTCATTGTTTCGTCCGGTTACCTGGGGTGAGCCTTCCGTGCCCGTCTATGTTAATGATTCTTCATGGATCCCAGGCCGGAGGATCGACGATTACCACTGCATCCCTTGGAAGAAGGGATGCAGTTCAATATAACTATGGGTTTTGAGGACCGTCCCATATGTGTAGGAGTGGCTCTCGAATGCTTAAAATTATCCATGCAAGCTTGGCTGGCTATTAGTCCAAAAAATAGAAACTCCAGCAAGGCTCAGTTACACATGTTTTCTGGGTTAAGTTTTAGATATGAAGAAGTTAATAATACTGATCTAAATCCACCCAAGTGACTTTTGTGTAAAATTAATAGAATTTGGGCTACCGAGAGAGACGTTATCCATTGGGATCATTGCCGAGGAACTAATTATGTGATTTTACTTAATGATTCCTATGGAATTGTAGTGGACTGGTCCCCTAAGGGGTATGCAGTCCAGAGTTGTTCACATATAAATTCCTCTTGTAATCCTCATAAAGCTTTGAAGTGGAGTGTGAATAACTGTAATCATACTTCTATCACCACGCATGCGGAATATCCTATCATCTGGCATGGGGGAAGCATGGTAGCTCCCATCCCGCAGACATTTGGTGGGGCAATCCACAACGAAGTATGGAAAATGGAAAATGGCCTTGAGCCTCCCAGAGTTTAAGATATGGGAGGTTTCGTTATCGATACAATCAAAACTGCTCCCTCAATTTTCATACCTCTCCTAATTCAACCCATTATATTCAAACCTGCCTGAGAAATCCACTTGTTTTTCTTATTGGAACATTTTCTTTTAGCCATTCTAATAAGGAACTTTTTGGACAGGGAAAATTGTATACCTGTATGAACACTACCATGTATCATGCTCATCATTCTTATTTTATTTTGAGAAGGCATCTGGGCGCCTGGATTCCTCTTTGCCAGACCAGGCCTTGGGAAAGTTCTCCAGACGTGCATGCTTTACTAACCAGTTTGGAGACGTTACTCAAACGTTCTAAAAGATCCCTTGGATTGTTAATCATGGCAATAATGGGCATTATAGCCATTGCCACCACTGCTGCAGTGGCAGGGGTGGCATTGCAACAGACCATTCAAACCACACATTTTGTGCAGGAATGGCATGAAAATGCTAGTTCTGCTTGGAGGAGTCAAACTCACATAGATGAAGAAATCAACTCTCGTTTAATTGACCTCGAGAGCGCTTTGGTTTGTCTAGAGGAGGAAATACAAAATGTTAAACTGCAATTACATTTAAAATGCGATTGGAATATCACCTCCTTTTGTGTAACCCCATATTTATACAATCAAACCGCCACCCCCCTCTGGATACAGTTTTTCGCCACCTTTTGGGGCATAAGGATAACCTAACCCTGGATGTAAAACCATTACAGGCCAAAATGACTGGTATGCAACATGCAGCCCAACAGTTGGCTGCCTTCCTCTGAAACTGTGGTAGGCATCGCTCGTGGGCTAGAATCATTGAACCCTGTTAGCTGGATTAAAAATTGGGGAGGAGGGTTATTAGGGGCTATTGTCATGTTGGCTATATGTCTAATACTTCTCTGCTTAGTCTTCAGATGCGTGCAGCAAAACTTCAGCAGACTAATGAAGAACGCTGCTCTCTCTGCGTTCCTCCTGATAGAAAAACAAAAAAGGGGAGATATGGGAAAACAAGTCAACATGATATCTCCTTGAGAACAAGAAAACAAGACGTTCCCTTGTGGGGGCCTGGTATGCAGCACAGAACTAAGGTGTTTCCTGAGGGCAAGCAACGCGGGTCTCAGAACACTGAGCCACGCATGAGCAGAGCACTGCTCCTGCACGTCCACAATCCCGTTTGCCTAAGGGAGTCATTAAAGTTTCTGTGACGTTCGTCAGCCCCTTCACAAAGGGACCAGATGGAGACATAAAGATGATTAATACTGCTTTACTACGCTTTGAACACTGGGGGTCTGTAGATTACTATTACTGTATTGAATTATTCAAAATTATTTCCTGCAGTACGATGACAATACATACAATGCAAACCAGCCGTTCGAGGCTCTTGCTACTTGAGATCTTGAGTCCCCTGGTCCCATCTTTGATTCTCTATCTGTCTGTGTGTTTCTTATGTTCTGCGGCACCCGTCCATAAACAGGAACCCTTGTTGCGCTGGACACAGCAGGAGCGAGAGATATTAGAGATTTATTACAAAGAATTGGCTTATGTGATTGTGGAGGCTGGGAAGTCTGAAATCTGTAAAGCAGGCTGAAAATTCTCAGGCAAGAGTTGGTGTTGCATTCTCAATGCAGGAATTCTTCCTCTTCAGGGAAATCTGTTTTTCTCTTAAGGCCTTTCAATTGACTGAATGAGGTCCACCCACATTATCAAGAGTAAGCCCCTTTACTCAAAGTCAACTGATTATAGAATTAAAAAAATTTTTTCCCCAGATTTATCGAGATATAATTGACAAATAACATTGTAGTAAGCTTAAGATGTACAATGTAATGATTTGATAAACATGTATGTTGCAAAGTGATTATATGAGAGAATAGAAAAAATATATATTGGTCTCTAACTCTAGTTCCTGGCACAGAGCTCCTAAAACCCTTGTAATTTCCTAAGTAATAACAGTACTGTGTTTTAATAGTTGGTCTTTGACTCTGGTTCCTGACAGGATTCCTAAATCCCTTGGAATTTTCTGGGTGATATTGGTGTCTTTCGTTTTAATGAGGTGACTCTTGGTGGGCTCTTGGATAGGGGCTGGTCACCCAAAAAGACCAAAGCATAATTAGAAGTTTGGAATTTTCATTCCTATCTCCTATTCTTCAGAGAGGGGAACGGAGTTAATAACTGATCAGACTTATGTGATGAAGCCTCCATAAAAATCCCAATAGTATGGTGCTTCCAAGCTGGTGAGCACATCCATGTCCTGGGAGGGCAATGCACCCCAACTCCACAGGGACAGGAACTCTTGTGCTTGGAACTCTCCCAGACCCCTTTGATGTATCTCTAAATCTGGCTTTTTATCTGTATTCTTTATCATATCCTTTATTATATAATAAACTTATAAAGGTAAGTGTTCCCCTCAGTTCTGTGAGCTGTTCTAGCAAATAATCAAATCCAAGGGGGTGCAGGTCATGGGAACCCCCAATTTGTATTTAAGTCGGACAGAAGTTGTGAGTAACCTGGGGACCTACTACTTGTGATTGGCATCTGAAGTGGGGAGAATTACAGTCCTCTCCTTGTTTCTGCAACTGGTCATGTGGTCGTAGCTAATAGCTTCTTTCAATACCCATTCCATACTCCCTTTGCTCTCAGCAAGCACCTCAGCTGGTTGTGGTTCTTTGTGGTAGGATGAGCTAAACCTTTATTCTGGAGAGTCTGGGTCATAAATAATCCTGCCTGAACTGCATTGTTATAGTTTTCCACTGGCTTTAATCATAGGGCGTGGTAATAGTAGAAGACTCCCTAAGAGATTACTTGTAGTCCAGATATAATTTTCCATATCTCCATTGTATAGTAGCAGCCCAATTTTCCTTTGGTAATAAGGATCAATCACTCCAATCGTTATTGTAACTCCCTTCTTTGCCTGTTGATTGGAGGCACGAGGAACTCAAAGTAGCCAGGTGGCAGTCTTAACTTCAGGTCAATGGAATCATCATTGTGTCTCCTAGTGGAAGCATTCCCCCCTTTGGAACTAAGACTTCTAGACAAGCAGAGCATAAAGTCATGGAGACAGAAGCAAAAATTTTGCTAGTAAACCACTGGGAGTAATAGGGTACCACTCCATCTCTACCTCTTGATTCCTGGACTTGTGTATATTGGTTTAGAGACTATTCAGCCTCCTAGAGGACTCTTTGTACATATCTCTGATTTCATGGGATAAATTTCCAGAAGTAAGAGTACTAAGTCAATAGGTATAAGCGTTTTTAAGCGTCTTGATAGACTATGCTCCGTTGCCCTCTAGGATGTCATGTCAGAGTTCACACCCTTTAGCAACATGAGTATTGTCTATTCAAATACACTGTTATCAATACTGCTACTGCATATTATCATTGTCAGCTCCATTGAATAAACTGTTCTAAGAAGGACTTTCTGTTGAGGAGGGAAGTCAAATATCTTGCAACCACATGCCAGATTTTTAAAAAAATCTGTACATTGATAAAAAAAAAAAAAAAAAGACCGACAAGGAAAACTCAAGCATTGGTTGGAAAATTGCTACAGTTAAGATAAAGAAGTTTCCAAAACTACCTCATCGTCTACTTGACATCAGTCCGTCCATCCTCATTAGAATAGGCAGCACTCAATCTGTTTGCAGGTGACCAATAAAAAACCATCATACAAAAGCTACCTTTGTGATTAGAAAAAGCCATTTATAGGTGAAAAAACTAGTTTATGATGAAATAGGCAGTGCAAGTTCATTTTGCAGAACTGACTGCAATGAAAATAGTGGAACAGCCCAATGAATGAACAGGGCACTGGAATTAGGACAAGAATTCCTGTATCTATCCCCATTTCTATATATCTGCGTAGTTGATTATAGAGTTTATTTTTTTATTTTTTAATTTTTTTGGTGGGGTGAAATAATTAGAGATTTTTTAAAATTTATTATTATTATTTTTAATGGAGGTACTGGGGATTGAACTCAGGGCCTTGTGCATGTTAGGTATGCACTCTACCACTGAGCTATACCCTCCCCACATCATAGAGTTTTAAAATACCAAAACTTAAGGATCTGGAAGCAGAAAAGACAACTAGGAAATCTGTTCATGTAGGGTAAACCTACTCAAAGTTATAACATTGTATGAATTTTTCATAATATTGACTATTTTTATTTTCAGGTGTGATTGATAATAGTATTGTGGGTGTTTTAAAAGAGAAATGAATAATAAAACATTTATGGATATATAGCAGTCCCTCCTTATCCATGTGGTATATGTTCCAAGACCCCCAGTGGATTGCTGAAACTGTGAATAGTACTGAATCCTCCATATACTATGTTTTTTACTATGCATATATGCCTATGATAAAGTTAATTTATAACTCAGGGACAGAAAGAAATTTCTGGCATGCTCCCTGATTTCAAATTATACTACAAGCTCACAGTAATCAAAGCAGAATGGTACTGGCACAAAGACAGACACATAGATCAATGCAATAAATCAATAAATAGTGTTGGGAAAGTTGTACAGTTACGTGCAAAAGAATCAAATTGGACCAGTCTCACATAGAGTGGAAAAAATAAATTCAAAGTGGATTAAAGACTTAAATATAAGAACTGAAACTATAAAACTTCTAGAGGAAAACATAAATAGTATGTTCTTTGACAAATGGTCTTAGTAATATTTTTTTTGATATGTTTCCTCAGGCAAGGGAAACCAAATAGAAAATAAACAAATGGGACTACATCAAACTAAAAGGCTTTTGCCCAGTGAAAGAAACTATCAACAAAATGAAAAGGCAGCCTATTGAATGGGAAAAAGTGTTTTCAAATAATTTATCTGATAAGAGGTTAATATCCAAAATATGGAAAGAACTCATACCACTCAACATCACAAAAACAATCTGATTAAAAAATGAGCAGAGGACTTGAATAGATATTTTTCCAAAGAAGACATACAGATCTTTGAAGACACATGAAAATATGCCCAACATCACTAATCATCGGGGAAATGAAAATCAAAACCACAATGAGATACTATCTCCCACCTGTCAGATGGGTACTGTCA
This sequence comes from Camelus dromedarius, assembly GCF_036321535.1. Taxonomy (NCBI): domain Eukaryota; kingdom Metazoa; phylum Chordata; class Mammalia; order Artiodactyla; family Camelidae; genus Camelus; species Camelus dromedarius. The sequence goes on along the minus strand of NC_087445.1, from coordinate 7,337,180 downwards.
AAAAGATAATAATAAGTATTGGTGAGGATGTAGAGAAAAGAAAACCCTCATGCACTATTAGTGGGAATGTAAATTGGTACAGGCACTATGGAAAACAGTATGGAGGTTCCTCAAAAAATTAAAAATAGAAATGTCATATGATTCAGCAATTCCACTTGGGTATTTTTCCAAAGAAAATGAACACTAACTTGAAAAGATATATGTACCCCAATGTTCATTACAGCCTTATTTACAACAGCCTAGATATGAGAGCAACCTAAATGTCCACCAATGGTTGAATGGGTAAAGAAGTTGTGCGCTCTCTCTCTCTCTCTCTACACACACACAAACACACACACACACACACACACACACACACACTGGAATATTAGTCAGCCGTAAAAAAAGAATGACATCTTGCCATTTGCAACAACATGAATGAACCTAGTAACATAGGGAAGTTAGAAGTTTTGATTTGAAAAAGGGTATGTAAGGCATTTGTGATTCCCACATTGAAGACTTCCTCCAAATATCCTTTTATAGAAAGAAAGAAAGCTTCCCAGAAAGAGTGGGTTTCCTCTATTCCCTACCAATTCAATTGTACAGAGAATGCAATACCCTCTTCCCACTGTGACCAAGATGTACCTGTCCACTGCTTGGCCAGATGTCTACTGCCTCACTGTGCTCTGGGGAGAGCCTATGAGGAAGGAAATGGTTCCCAGACTTAGAGCTGTTTCACTGATAGCTGGAATAAGCAGGGAAGGCATGAGGTCCTAGGTTCAGTCCCCAGCACCTCCATTAAATAAATAGATGGATAAACCTGTCTGACTTATTTTACTTACCATAATACCCTCTAGGTCCATGCATGTTGTTGCAAATGTCATGAACTCGACCACTGAGATATACCCTTCCTCCTAATAATACATTATTTTTAATCTCTCTTGCAGCTGGGTGTGACAATGTGACTACATTCTGGACAGAAGGGAAGTGAGCCAAAGTGATGTTAGCAACTCTCAGGTCACACCTTTAATAGGAATATGCGTGCATTTCTCGTTCTCTCTTTGGGACGTATGTAATAATGGTGAGTCAACATTGACCCTAAGGATGAGTGTATCACCATGAGTGGATAACAAAATTTTAGAACTGAGTCCCAGGAAGACCTTGGGTAACAGAGCCTCTGAGCAGTCCTGCACAGTCTACTAGTTCAGAGTTTGTCTAGGAAAGAAACAGAGCTTCTACCTTATTAAGCCACTGACATGTTTGTCTCCATCTAGTCAATATCTTAATAAAGCAGGAAGAAGAAAGGCAATGAGGGTGTGAAATCTACTTAGAAAACCAAACTCTATTTTCTTTCTTCCTTTTTCTTCTTTTTCCCTTTTCTATTCTAGCCTTCGTTTCCTATACTTATTAATGAATGTACAAACACACACACTTGCTCTTCTATGTCCCATTGGTTCCAGATATTTTAGCTCTTGACATATCAACAGACATATATTCCATGTTACTTTATAGGGTATTATAAACATTGTTTTGGTCTTCCCGGGTATCCAGGTATCCATGCTTTAGGTAACAGAATCCTGATTTTACTTTTAATTTCAGTTCATGTGGTTTAGCCTGGGGCTGACCCAGCCATTTGACTCTAGGGTTGATACATAATATAGCTCTGACCAAAGCTGGAAGTGTTGGGAAAAAAAGCTTTCATAATGCTAGCGTTACTACACTAAAAGTATATAAAGCTGGAGCTACTGGGATCAGTCTGCCATCCCATGGGGGGAGTCTATCTAAAAATAAAGTCAACACTGAGGAAAACAGAACCTCGAGATAGAAGCCAAGCCTGATAAATTTGCCTGGGAACCTGCTGCAGTTTTGAGAAGAGTTTCTGTCACTTGCAACCAAACAAGTTTTGACATCCACAGGGGATATCAGAACCATTTGTCAGCTCTCTAAGTGACACTTTGGCAGATGTTATGCCAACCCAGATGTTTCTTTTTTTAAAAATTTACTTATGTTCCCCATCTTATTCCAGAAAGCACTATTGGTCCCTTCTGGTAAGAAGATTTCTTTTTGTGTTCTGTCCATTTTTCTGTGTAGGAAAAAGGGTACCAACTAGAAATTAGAGTTCTCAATCCTCCAGAGTACCTCCACCACTTCCTAACAGTGAGACCCTGAACAAATCAAGGGAATATACCTGAACCTTGGTTTTCTTATCTGTCCGTTGGATGTATGATTACATACATGCTATTGGATCATACTGAGGATCACGTAAGGTCACATATGTACATTATAAAATGCTTTAAACATATTAAGAATTAATGCAAAATGGACTTCCAGGATGCAGGAAATCCTACTTCCTTTCCATAGCCTGATTATGTTGTGAAATTTGGGGTAGGGTAGAAAGGCCACATCTTCCTCCAAAGATTCTGCTAATTTTCACTTTCCTTGGGAGCATGATTATTTTCCCACATCCTAGCCAGCACTGAGTATTATCAATGTTTAAAATCTTTGCTAGTCTGATAAAAGCAACTCATTGTTACATTTTAGCCTTGTGAATGGTGATTTCCAGGCAGCTGGAAATATTTTTTTTTTAACAAGTCTCCCAAACCAGCATCCTAAAGCCTGCACAGAGAGCAGAGCAGCAGTGGCTTTTCTCCTGCCTTGGTGTTTCAGTTGACTGCTCAGCATGGTAGTTGGATAAAACAGTTGGCCAGAGGCTTTTACAAGCTATTGTGGCAACACAAAAGGACATGTTCACTTCTGCCTTATTTGTTGTGCGAATGAGTGAACACATGCCCCAGTGAACCTGCTAAATCATGGTCAAATGATCCACATCTCTTCAAATCCACTTCAGTCCATGCTTGGTACCTTCTGAAATCATTGCATGATTCATTTCTCCCAGGAGTTAATATCTATGGTGAGGGACCTATTCATACATTTAAACTATAAAACAATGATTAGGGGAGAAGATGGATAAAATTCTATTCTATTTTATTTTATAACTTTATGCCTTTCAAAACACTATCACAGCACTATTCTGCTTGAGCCTTTCAAAAACCCTGAGAAGTAGACAATGTCATTCCTCCCCATTTTACAGAGGAGGAATTGGAGGCTCAGAGAGGTAAGGCAACTTGCAAAAGCAACACAGTGAATAGACTGTATTCAGAGGTAGGACTAAAACCATATCAACTGCCACCCAGTCCAACAGTCTTTCCCCTGTATCATACTATTAGGGATGTTGTTCACCGCCTGAAATGGTGAGATCAGTACTCACAAAGGCCCATTACACTTTAGGAAGTTCCTTCTAGGCACAGGCAGCTTTGTTAAGGTCATTTGTCCCTCTGGTCCTTTGTAAAGCCCCCTTTCCTTGGCCAGAGCCAAGGGGTGTATCTTACACTAGATTCTGTACACCTACCACCATGAATGTATAGTCAGTGCTAGTGACAAAGGGTACACTCATCTTTCACAACTAGTTAAGGATGGGGGGCAGAATCAAGAGGTAATCACTATCCCAGGCTCTCTGGTCAAGTTGTAACATTACTGAGTGTATTGATAATGAAGTTTTTCTACTATTAATAGGAATTCAGCTAAAACAATCAGCAAGAACCAATAAGAGAGACATTTTTGGCTACAGCCAAGAGATCATATTTCAGCCAGTTCTCCAATTATATGAGCCAGATGGGAGAGAGTAGGGACCAGAAGAAGAGACAAAGGATGAAATATGATTCAGGAAGTTGCAGAAGAGGAAGATGAGAAACCCTAGTGCTTCTGGGAAGAAATGTAAAGATATAGCACTTTACCCAAGCAAAAATTCAGGGGCATTTCAACTTCCTTCCTCCCTCCCTTCCTTCTTTCTTTTTTTTTTTTTTTTTTTTTGTTGGGGGGTGCAGGGGGAGACAATCAGGTTCATTTATTTATTTAGTATTATTTTTATTTATTTATTTTTGTTTTTTTAATTCTCTTTTTTATTTAGCATTATTTTTAATGGAAGTACTGGGGAACTGGAGACTGAACCCAGGACCTTGTGCATGCTAAGCACGCAATCTACCACTGAGCTATACCCTCTCCCCTCTCTCCTTTCCTTTTTTTTTTTTTTTTAAACCAGTCTGGCTGTACAGGAATTTAAAAATTCTGGGGATTTAATTTCCCTAATTATTTGGAACACCACTGTGCCCTGCTTAGATGCATAAGCCCCTACTCTGGCTAAGGAACCTCATGCTAACTTGGCCAGCCCTCTGTTTCTCCAGCCTTCCCCACTCACCATTCCCTACCATCTGGCTATGGGATCACTTTTGTCAGAGAATAGGGCTGGGGGATGGAGCTTTAGGCAGAAATCGTTCCCACCCAGCTGTGCCCCAATGCCCTGGGGACTGGCAAATATCAAGGGGACCATTTGACATCAGCTCACTTTTGGCCACTAACCAATATCCAAGAGCTGCATCTGGGTGGAAACTTACTCTGGCTGAAGGAGTGTTTTTCCCCTTTCATGGCAACTTCTGCACCTTTATCTCCCTTTTGCAGACCTAAGTTCAAGGCTGAGTCATCAGAGTGAGCATGGGAATATCTTTTCTACACATAAATACGGGTTAATGACATTATAGCCAAATTCTAGTAACAATAATATATGATCTGGTTAAAAGGTATTCTCAATAATGAAAAATCATGTGAAAAATGGATTTTTCAGATTCCTACTTACCATTGAGAATGAGACTGTGGGTTGTTTGGGAAGAGGAGAAAGTTGACTTAAATTATTCCTCTTTTTTTTTTTTTTCATCCATTGAGCAGCAGTTTCCCTTCAACTTCATCTACTCCTCTCTACTCTCCCAAGAATATGGGGAAGAAAGAAAATAGAGCTAAAGATGAGGGCAAGAGAGGTAGAAAAGAAAAGTTGCCTCAAAGGGTGGCTGCTCTTGCTGCCAGCTTTTCTTTCTTGTATCTCACTTTTCATTCTACCTCACCATTTCTTGGATTGATCCGCAGCCCACCTTCCTACCCTCACCCTTCCAGAGCCCCCTTCTTTACTGGAATAAGTTAAGTCTCTTAGGTCAGAGTCTGGTTGGTCCCGGCACAATTTCCATTAAGTGAGCTCTTGCTCTTCCCTCTGTCTGGGTTTTACAAGAACTTCATTGTGTTTCTGAATGTGATGCATCTAGGGAATCAGCATGAGCTCAGAGGTGGGTTTTTTTTTTTTTTTTTTTTTTTTTTTTTCCTAACCTGTCTCATAATTTAGAAATGCTTCTCCTTTTCCTGGGAAACCTCAAACCCGGAGTCACAATCACGAGAGTTCTGAGCACCTGACAGCTAGGCTATTCCCGGGAGTCAGAAGGTACAGGGAGGGGTAAGGAGGCCTTGAGGTTTGAGGACCCAAGGTCTGAAGCACTCTGTAGAACTCTTTACAATGTTAACTTTAGGGAATAGTTCTAGGAAGTGAGTTGGACAACACAAAATTTAGCTCTTTGCTTAACACAGAATTCAGCCCTTTTCCTTTCCAGTGGAAACAGAAATCAGAGTTAGAGGGGAGATAAGCAAATCTGGCTTCCTTATTATGTAGATGAGGAAACTGAGACCACCTCCTTTTACCAAGAGTGGCTGGCAAAGTGATGATCCTCCAGCCTCAGTGCAAAAAGTGCCAGAGAGCCCCAGATGGGTAGTGCTATGTAGTGGTTTGGAGCACCAGTTTGGGGGTCAGGAAGGCTGGAGTTTGAAAGTCCTGGGCAATAACTTCTGCTCGGTAAGCCTGTTCCCTTCACTGTAAATTGTGGTAAATAATATTATCTGCCTTATGGAACTATTAAGAGAATTAAATGCAAAGAAGGATACAAACACTATGCTTAGAACATTTTTTTTTACATTTACTTACATTTACTCATTTATTATAAGGATACAACTCAGGAGAAATAGCCAAATGGAAGAGATGTCTAGGGCAAGGAATGGGGATGGATGGAGTAGCAGGGAATTTCCATTTCCTTTCAGGTGACACCCACCTCCTAGCACTCTCACCATTTAAATGTGTTCATCAACCTGGAGGCTCTGTGTTAAGCAGCATTATACCTAATCTCCAACTCCCCTCCTATCCTTGGGTGATCTGGTTGGAGCTGAAAGTTTAAACCTCTAATCATTGGTATTTTTGGTGTCCAGCCCAACCTGTGACTATCCTGGAAACCCCTGCTCCCTGCACCCTAAATCACTTCATTAGTATAAACTCCTGTGTGATGGAGGGGCTAGTTATATGTAACAAAAAGTATTCCTAACTTTCAAAAAATTTCAAGGGTTTTAGGACTTCTGAGCCAGGAACTGGTGACAAAGATCAAAAGTTTGGCTTGTGTAACATTAGCTTGTTAAAGCCATACAATTTTAAATTTGTAGTTTCTTGGGAGAGCTGAGGTACTTGTGCCCTTGAGGCTCTGAGCTGCTCCACCAGCCTGGCTGAACTTTCTCTGGATCCACAGGGAGTGAGCAGTCACCGAGTCTTCAGAGCAATAAAATCTACACCACTTCCCACATCCATCTCCCCCTCCATCCTAGGCAGGGCTACTTACCCTATACACCCTCCCACCCACTCTTCCCTGCCCCTCTCCTCCTACCCCTTCCTGCCTAAGCCCCAGCCCTCTCTTCCTTCATCTCAGGGCCCATCTTACAGAAAAGTGAGAAGACTTTTTATCCTAAATTTGAGATCCAGCCTTGGTCTTGGTCCCAGACTTAAGCTGTCACCACATGTATATCATTGTGTCAGCTACCCCTCCCTCAACTCCAGACTACAGATTCTAGCTGCCTCTATGTCCCCTTTACTTTGGGATCTCAGAAAGAGCAGGTCTGAAATCCAGCTCCTAATCTCTCCCTGAAATTTGCTGCCCACGCCAGTTTTTCCATCTCAACTCTTCCACATGTTCATCAAAAAAAAAAAAAAGGATTGTCCTTCAGTCAGTTTATCAGGAATCTTATTACTTATATTCCTTCTGTAGCCACTGCTCTGCTCTAGAGACCAGCATCATTCTTTGGAGTCTTTGGCAGTTGGCTTCTCACAGGTCTCAATGCCTCACCTTCATCACCCACTTACCTGTTCCTCCTGGAGCAGCCTTTGAAATATTTTAGAACCGTAACTTGGATCGTGTTTCTCTTTTATTCACAACCCTCCAAGACTCCCCACATCCTCAGGCTGACTCCCCAGATGCTCAGGCTGCCTCACAGGTGTGCCCCCTTCTCACATGCTCTGCTCCCCTGCAGATGGGAGTCACGCTGCAGGTTTGCAACTGCTCCTGGCTTAGGCGCACCTCCAAAGCTTTACAGGTTCCTGCCCCTCACCTGTAACACTCTTCCACACTTCATCACACTGTCTGTCTGTGGGGTTCAGGCAGGTGAGGGTCCAGAGAACACACGCTTACAAGGGTTGGGTCCATCAGCATGTCTGTGGCCAGAGCTGGGCTTGGAATAATAAAGTGATAAATGATAAACTGCAGAGACCCCTGGCAAGAGATCCTGGGAGCAGGTCACCCAGGCTCAGATCTGCTCCTGTGCAGTGGGGACGACGCCTCCTCTTGCTCTCCTGCTCGAGTTACCACTGGTAGCCTGAGATCTGGAGCCAATGAACCCATGGCTGTAATCAAAACCAGCCAAAACATTGCCACATTAAAGCCTTGCTTAGAACATATTAAGCATTTGAAAAATGGTTAGTATTATGTGTTTCACTACACCATGCTTTTTTTTTTCCCTTCATTCTTCATCTTCTAATTAATGACAGAAGTAACAAAGAAAATAGAAGGCCACTCACTTACAATGGGGTTCTGGCTGCTCTGCAAACCTGTTAGCTGGGATATCCAAGCCAAGCAGGAGCCTCAGAGCAAATAATTACTTCTTTCTACTGTTGGGAAAACTGAGGAAGAGTAGAAATTTAATCCTCTACCTCATGGAACAGCATGGTGTAACAGGAAGACCATGGGCTTTGAAAGTAGGATTTTAAAAAAGTGTTTTTTTAATTTTTAAATTTTTTGTGGGGGGAGGTAATTAGGGTTTTTTTTTTAAATTTTATTTATTTTGGGGGGTAGGTAATTAGGTTTACTTATTTATTTTTAAAGCAGGTACTGGGGATTGAACCCAGGACCTTGTGTATGCTAAGCATGCACTCTACCACTGAGCTATCCCCTTCCCCCTAATATCTGTCCTTTAGAGACTGGCTTATTTTACTTACCATAATGTCTTCAAGGTTCATCCATGTTGTAGTATGTGTAAGAATTTCCTTTATTTTTAAGGCTGAATAATATTCCTTTAGCCATTTTTAAGTGTGCTATTTTTCCTTCATTTTTTAAAACTTTTTTTATTGAGTTACAGTCATTTTACAATGTTGTGTCAAATTCCAGTGTAGAGCATAATTTTTCAGTTATACATGAGCATACATATATTCATTGTCACTTTTTTTTTCGCTGTGAGCTACTATAAGATCTTGTATATATTTCCCTGTGCTATACAGTATAATCTTGTTTATCTAGTCTACATTTTGGAATCCCAGTCTGTCCCTTCCCATCCCCTACCCCCTTGGCAACCACAAGTTTGTATTCTATGTCTGTGAGTCTGTTTCTGTTTTGTATTTATTTATTTTTTTTAGATTCCATATATGAGCGATCTCATATGGTATTTTTCTTTCTCTTTCTGGCTTACTTCACTAAGAATGACGTTCTCCAGGAGCATCCATGTTGCTGCAAATGGCGTTATGTTGTCGGTTTTCCTTCATTTTTGACAGTTGTTTTTTTTTTTTCTGTGAGTAGAGCATTCTGGCTTTTTGATCATCATATCCTTGTCTGGCTTACATAATTTCAGATGAGAAGTCTTTAATTTTTCTTATATTTGTTCCTGTGCATTTTCTTTCTTTTTTCTTTTTTTCCCAGTGTTTTATTTTATTTTTAAATTTTTTTCATTTTTCAGTTTTATTAGGTAGAATTGTTACAATCTGACAGTATATATACAATATATCGCATGTCAACACATATATAAAATATACTGCACATTAAAAAAATTTACATATAGTACTGTTGTTTCTAAGAGTTTAGAGCTTTAGTTTTTTAAACTTACATAGTTATCAAAGGAATAAAGCCAACTACAAAATAATGCAGTAATCCAATCATAAAGGATAGTCAAATGTGCTTACACATATTCAAGAAATCAATCATCTAAGTTATAAATAATAATTAATTCATTTGTGTCCTTTTTTTTAAGATTCCATATATAAGTGATATTATATGGCATTTTTCTTTCTCTTTTCGGCTCTCTTTTCTTTTTTTCCTCTGATTGCCTTTAAGATTTTTCTCTTTATTATTATTTTTCAGTAATATGCCTTGGTGTGGTTTGTCTTTATCCTGATTGGGGATTATTGAACTTTCTAGACCTACAGGTAGTTTTTCAGGAAATTGGGAAAATATGGACATAATTTATTCAAAAAATGTTCCTGACTCCTCCTTCTGGATCTCCAATTACATATATGTTAGAACTAGATATTGTCTCACAGAGCAGTGAAGCTCTGTTCATCCCCCCACCCCCGCCCCAGTCTTTTTTCCCTTGTGTTTTATTCTGGATCATTTCTATTGCTATGACTTGTTTCACTGATCTTCCCTTTTTTATAGTATCTAGTCTGCTATTATGATCATCCAGTAAGATTTTATGAATGTTGTAGTTTTCATCTCTAGAAGTAACATTTTCTTCTTTTATGTCTTCCATCTCTCTCCATTATGTTCACACTTTTCTTTAAACATTCGAGCATACTTATGTTACAGAAACGACAGGCCAGTCAAGAAACAAGCACCACTCGGAGGGTTGGAGTACTCAGATGTATTACGCCGGCGGGCTCAGAGGGGCTTCTGCTCCGAAGCTCTGAGCACCTTCAAGATGTGCACATGAGGTTTTATAGGGTAAAGTACAAGCATGGGGTATTTGGCCAATAGGCATGGAACAACTTTAGCAGCATCATCATCACAAAAGTGGAGGCGGGGAGGCAGCAAACCAACATTCCAAAGCCAGATATGTATCTTTGAAAATCCAGCTGGCTAGCAAAAAAACATAAACAGCAAACCAACACTAATTAACTTAGATTTACAAGTTAGTCTAGCAGAACTCAGATCAGTATTCCAATACTTAGATTTGTGAGTTATCTTGTTAGCCCAGCCCAGCCTCTCCTTCACATTCCTAGACCTGTGAGTTACGTTGTCAGACCAGCCCGGTTTTTCCTTCACACTTACATTATTTATAATCATTCTTTTAAAGTCCTTGCTTGTTAATTCCATCTTCTGTTTCTAATTGATGTTTTTTCCTGGTTCTGGGTCACATTTTTCTATTTCTTTGAATGTCTTGCAGTTAAAAAAATTTCATGCCAGAGATTGTGAATGTTACATTGTTGGGAGTCTGGATTTTATTTTATTTTTTTCCCTTTATACTGCATTGAATTTTGTTTTGGCTTTCTATTAAATTACCTTCAGAACTTGATCCTTTCGAGGCTTACTTTTAACTTTGTTAGGGCAGGTCTAGAGTAGCCTTTACTCTGGGGCTAGTTCTGTCCCACTTTAAGGTGAGATCCTTTGGGGGTCTCTAGTAAATTCTTTAGCTGCCCAGTGGGATCTCTCCTCTCTGTCTGGTTGGAAACTGAACTTCCTCCAGCCCTGTGTGAGCTCTGGGACATGTTCAGCTGACAGTTCTCTTACAGTTTGACAAAGACTCTCTTTGATTAAACTCTAACCAGGCTCCTCTGAGCCCTCTCCTTGTTTAGGACTCAACTTTGGCCTATATAAACTATAGAATCTCAGCACAAATTATTTTGTTTGGCTCCTCCCCCCCCCCCCCCCCATTAAAAGTCTTTAACAAACACATTGTTTCTATCAGCTCAAGGCTGCTTCCTTAGAATAACCCTCCTTAAAGTGCTTTCCTGAGAAAGCTCAAGGTTATGGAAAGAATTTATTGTTTGTTGTATCGAACAGCTGACAATAGGCCCTGACCACTCCTTCCTAGAGCATTTACCAAAAAGAGCTTACAATTGTGAATCTGTCTTGTGTCCCTTTGAGATGTATCTGTGTCTCTTATAACTCCAAAGTGTCTTTCTCAAGGACCATTCCTTTGAAATGTAATCATCAAGAAGAATAAAGATTTCCTAGTCTCCGTGGAACATAGACTCCTGACTTAGATGAATGCCAGCTGACAGACATAGTTGGCTTAATTGGTATTTACACTGGCCAACCCTTTGTAATTTTTCAGTTCCTGGAGTCTGCTCAGACCTCTACCTTTTCCCTTGCCTACTCCCTCATTCTTTTTAAAAAATGCCCAGTCACCCTGTACCAATCAAAGTTGAGTTCAGTTCATGCTGGACTCTCTTCCCTATTGCAATAGTACATTACAGATTAAAATTTGTCCTTACCTCTTTAGCTAGTGCCCCGCTCGTTTAGCTTTGACAAGGTATTCATCCCTTTGCAGTTTCACCCTATTCACATGCAGCTTAGTAGGTATTCAGCATTAGATTTAATGGGACCACTATGCATATTTCTGAGTCTCTTTTTTCAAGTTGCTTTTGATAGTTAAGTGCTGCCATCTGGCCTCTATTAATTTTGAGATCCTGTCATTCCTATTGGCATCAAGGATCCCTGTTCAAAAGTGCAGGGATAGCCACCACTGAGCGTCTCAGTGATGCCAATGACCCTCTCCCCAGAGCATTCCTCAGGGTCCTCCTATGGAATGGTTTTTTTCATGAGTTTTCTGGTTCTTTGATGCTATATCTACTTCAACTTTCCTATTCTCTGAGCCTTTGATCTCTACTTTCACCATCTCCCATAGCGGTTCTGACATTTCTTCTTATATTATGGCCCATAACTTTCTCCAAGAACATTCTTAGCAACATATTAGCACTGTCTCTCAGGGTCCTTGTCAGGGTGTTAATCCTGTGTTCCAGGAGAATGCTCCCATACTGATAACCTCTCCCTTATCCAATTTTAGGTTCAACTTCTCCCCACAGAGATGGAGCCTCAGAATTCTCAGGATGCAGTCCTATGTATATTCTCCTGGCTTCTGTCAGTACATATTGGTTATGTTCTTCAGCTCTTTTAGGTATAGTCCCTTTCCTCCCTTATCAGGTCTTGGCCATTCATGTTGTTACTTAATCTTCGTTATTAGTCTGATGGCCAGGCTGGGATGTAGGGGTAAATCCAGATGGGGAGGTACATTTGTTTTAAGGCAGAGATTTCTGCACCATTTTCAAGCAAGGAGAGGAAATACTTTTTAACTAGAAGGAGTGGGTAACTTATAAAAATGCAGATGTACAGGGGAAACTGGAGGTTCAAGATTTTCAGGAAGATAGACCTAAATATTGCCATCCTATATCTCCCATTTCCACTCCTTCATAATCAGGACTCTAACCTTGGTGTAGCCAATCTACAGTGGTTGAGAATCCAACTTGTTGGAGCTCCTGCAAATCTTATTAAGTCCTGAGTCTGATCCTGATCCTTAGATTTTTCTGCCCTCTGGCTACAGGAGATGATAAGTCTGTACATGTACTGCCAAAAACAACATTTGACTTTTACACTTAGCCTTTATAATCTTTCTCAAAAGTATTTATTACTCTCAACAACAAACATCCTATTCCTTCTCAAATGTCTGATACATTGTTTTTCAGCACACATTCCTTTCCTCAGGCAAAAGCATTCTAATTTACTACTGGTGAAAAATTTAACAATTGAAATGTTCCAGAAAAAATGTGTTACAGCTCAGTTGTGACAGCAACCTGGATCCTGGCAAGAGACCGGAGAGTTTGAGAACTCAGGTTTATTATGCCAGTGGGCCCAGAGGAGTTAGCACTCCAAGCTCTGGATACCGTCTGTAGGTTTACACAGACTTTTTATAGGCTGCCAGTTTACACTTTGCAACATCATATGCAAATAAGGCATAACAAAAGTTGACTAATTAGGAACAAGCTTTGTAGAAACGGACCAATCAGGAGGGAGAGAAATAACCAATCAGGAGTGAGCTCAGGGAACCAATAGAATTTTAGGGGTAAGTAAGCCGTTGCAGAGGCAAAAAGTGAGATAGATCCTCTGGGCCAGGGAACTGGATGGTGCTGGCAGGAGACTAGTGGCCCTGCGTGAGGGTCTTGCCAGTCTTTTTATGGGGCTTCCTGCCTCAACATTACTATCACATGCTACACAGTGCTCCACCTACCACTAGTGATGGAATCCTTATTGCCAACAGGCTGGTAAGTGATCCATCTCCTGAGTCTCATTTTAGAGTTTGCTTTCCTGGCTCACACCTAGCACTAATTATTGTCAGTCAGGTTCCCCAGGAAGCAGACAGAGATTTGAATCCTGAAAGTTTATTGGAGAGCTCTCTCAGGTTTATGGTGGGAAAGCAAAGGAAACAGGGCTGGGCAGAAGTTAGGCAGCAGTCCTTCCACAAAAAAGCTTCAGTCTATTCTAGGCTGGGCATTGGAGTGAGGAAGGCCCTGCAGAATTGTCCTTATTTGGAGCCAGGATAACTGGGCTTTTATACTCCTGCACCAATCAGTCTTTGAATTTGGACTGCCCTGGGGAAGAAGGCATGATTTTAAGCGAACCTCAGGTAAGGTTGCTGGGGAGCTTAACTGCAAACTATCAGTCATTAACACTCCTAGCAGCTGGGGGAATGAATGTTTCAGCTTTGAAGAGTGGAGATCTGGGGAGCACAGCACAACACTCCCAAAATATACTTCCTATTGTCTGAACCATTTACAATGGGAAAGTATTCATGTGTTTTGTGTATAAAAAACATGTTTAAAAGCATTTTGAAAATAGTAAGCAAAAAGAAAAAATTGGAAATTACCCATAATCTTTCCACTGATTTAACCACTCTAAATATTTTGGCATATGTCCTTTCAGAGTTTCAGATTCAAAATTATATTGTGCATGTGTGTTTAATGAGAACGTATTGTATATGTTGTTAGTGGCTCTTTTTAAACTTAGCAATGTTTTAGAAGCACCTTTTCATATTTACATTCTTCTATAACATCCTTTATTTTTCAGACTTAATTTTTTTAGAACAGTTTTAGATTTACAGAAACAAATTGAGTAAATAGTGCAGAGTCCCGTATTCCCTCAGCCCCACTGCAGCTTCCCCTATTATTAATGCCCTGTATTAGTGTGGTACATTTGTTACAATTAATGAACCAGTATTGAAGCATCATTACTGGCTAAAGCCCATAGTTTACATTAGGGTTCACTCTTTGTACAGTTCTGTGAATTTTGACAAATGCATGTTGTCTTGTATTTGCCATTACAGTATCATACAGATATAGCCCTAAAAATGCTGTGTATTTCACCTGTTCATGCCCCTTCTGCAAACCCTGGCAACCACTGATCTTAGTGTCTATAATTTTGCCTTTTCTAGTATCCTTTATAATGGCTGCATAACATTGTTTCACGTGGATTTATCCAGCCAACCCTCTGTTATGGGACACTGATGCTGTTACATGACTTAAATGAAAGACTAGAATGGTGACACCAAGCCTTGGATTCACAAAGCAGCAAATCAAATCTTCTGACTTGCCACATGGTTCATTTGCCCATGCACTTACACTAAACTGTGTATACTGATGTTTCATTATCTTTGGGCAAAGGAGACTTTTATATCTCACACACTATCTTGGAAACCAAAGAAAACATCTGGCATTCTTTCTGATGGGAGAACCAAAGCAAAGCTGTAAACACCATCTGTCAATTTTTCCTTCCAAAGGAGCCTTTCCAAATTTCTGGGGGTTCCCTTTGCCAACTCCTTGTCACAGTGAGCAGCACCAGAAACAAATGAAATCATTGAGGTTTCTAATGATATTCTGGGCCAGGAGACTGGGCTCCCAGGGCTTCCTGTTGCACAGGTGCACATCCTTATAGGCTACTTTACTCTCCTCCATACGTGGCTGTATTTACCTCCTCAAGCCGGGCAACTATGCATGGATGTGTACTTTGTGCTCCATACAAAAGTGCTTGGCTGAAGGGTCTGGAGGGCTAAAATCCAGCTGCTCTCAGCTTGCCAAATTGTAAACCCTGGCATTGCATCCACTCAGAGAGGGTGCCTTTCTCTATCTTACACGAAGGCATAGTTTAGCTTAGTGGCTGGCCTGGTCCTCAAGCTTGCCGAGATTAAGTCTAATTGTCTAGTTGTCTGTTTACACGTTTGTCTTCCTCCAGAGATTCTTGGTGACTGAAACTGTGCCTTTTTTAGTCTTTGTTCCCATTGCAGCACCGGGCTCAATGTATAGTAGACCTCAGGATATTAGCGAAATGATTACTAGGGACAGGGCTCTTTCAGCTCAGCGCCAGGACAGTCAACCCACACCGTTTAAAAAATTAATAAAACTAAGTTGTCTTTTACTATTACTGTTTACTCTTTTACAGGATGACTCTATGCTTCCTGCTGTGGGGTTTTGTTTTGTTTTTGACTAGATTTCCTCCTGTTTTTTTACATACGGTTCTCCATCTCTCTCACTGATTCTGTGAACTACACAGTAACTTTTTGAGGTTGGTCATTACATCGTTGCTCTCAAACCAATTCTCTGTTCTTCTGAAAAACTACATTTCCCAGCTTCTTTGCCAACTGGATATTAGCTAGATTCACTGCCAGCTATGTAGGCACTGGCAGGAGAGGGAGGGAGGGAGAAGTCAGGGTGATTCTTCCTCTCTCGTATGACTGTGGGAGCATTTTCCAGCAGTGGTTGCCATCTTCTACACAGTTTCTACCTCCCTTCCTTCTTTGGTTCCAGGTCCTGCTGCTCTTCCCACTTCAGCCAAATTCTATGCATGATTCTGCAACTTGCTTTTTTTTTTTTTTCAATTTCACAATATATTGTGAAAGTCAGTGCCAAATTGCTCTGCAAAATTTTTCACCAGTTTATCCTGTCATCAAGAGTGTATAAGAATGCTTATTTCTCTGTCCATGCCAGCATTGGATGTAATTAATCCTTTTAGCTTTTGCCAATTTGTTAGGTGAAAAATGGGGCCTTGTTTAATTTTTAAACATTATCAGTACTCAATTAAAAAATGCAGGAAAAAAACCATTATCAGTGATACAGAAACAAAGATGTGGATGCAGAAAACAAATGGGTGGTTGCTAGAGGGAAAGATGGTAGGGGAAGGAAGTACTAAGATGTACAACATGATAAATATAATGAATGCTGCTGCATGTTATATTTGAAAGTTGTTTAGAGAGTAAATTTTAAGAGTTCTTATCACACAGACACAAATTTTTTTCTATTTCTTTTATTTTGTATCCATATGAGATGATAGAGGTTCACTAAACTTATTGTGATAATCAATCAGCTCATGATATATGTGAGTCAGATCATTATGCTGTACACCTTAAACAGTGCTGTATGTCAATTATATCTCAATAAAGCTGGAAAGGAAAATGCAAGCAGTAGAGCTGAATTTGGCCCTTAATCATAGTTTGCCAGTCAATGAAGAGCTGAACACTTTTAATAAAATAGACAAATGGTGGCATATAATCTATTTAAAACTAAAAAAAAAATCAGTGATACTATTTTTTTATACGTTCACTATTTGTGCTTCTTCAGTGAATTGCTTCTTAATAAGTTACACCCATATTTTTCTATTGAATCATTCTATTTTTCTTACTGATTTGTAGGGGCTTTTTGTATGTTGGGGAAATATTAACCCTTTTTCTGTTATATAGGTCACAGATATTTTCTTCTAGTTTATCTTTTCATTTTGTGTATGGGGTCTTTTGCCATTACCAAATCTGTCAATAATTTCTTTTATAAGCCTTCTGAATTTGGTGTCATGATTAGAACAGTTCTCACCAAACCATTATTCAGAAATTTTTTTTTTATATTTTATTCTAATATTTTAGGGTGTGTGTGTGTGTTTATGCCTCTCTGTGTTTATATTGTCATCCATTTGCAATTTGAAATCATCTGTATCCATTTATCGTCATCAGGATAATTGCATTTTCATATGATAGTTATCACATAGCTCTTAGAATCAGAAAGAACCCCAGAGGTTACCCAGAGTCCTAAGCCCTCAGTTATAACCTTGAACTAGTCTTCCAAAGGGTTCCTAATCCTCCATGGCACCATGGTCTTCTGATTCCTTTTCTACTTCTCTGGCCACTACTTTTCCATCTCTTTCTCTGCTTTCTCTTCCCATGCCTTATTTGTCAGTGTTCCAAAGAATCCTATCCTCAGAAATTTTAATTAATTTAATTTTCCATTTTTCTAGCCATACCTGCAAAAATTTGACCCAGGTCAAAAACTTTAAAGTCACTTTTGAGTCTTCTTATTTCCTCACACTGTATCTCATCTGTGAGTAAATTCTTACTGCTTTACCTTCAACCTGACCATTTCTAATCACTTTCACTGCTACTACCACTCAGTCTATAGTAGTATCATTTCTTGCCTGGATTACTGCAATAACCTCTAAGTGGTCTTTCTTCTTCCCCTCTTGCTTCTGCTCAGTGTAGTAGCTAGAGAGATCCTGCTAAAAGTTAGATCATTTTCCTTCTTTGCTCAAAACTCTCCAATGGCTTTCAGCTCACTTAGTCAAAAGTCTTTAAAATGATCTACAAGACCCTCTGTGATTTAGCTCCTGTTACCTCTCTGACTTGATCTCCCATTATTCTCTTCATTGCTCACTCCATTCCAGCCACACTAGGCTGCTTACTGTTCCTAGAACAGAGGAGGTGAGCTGTTATCTCATGGCCTTTGTACTTGCTGGTCCCTTAACCTGGTATTTTGTTCTCCTAAATATCTGCATGATTTCATTTCCTCACTTCCTTCAGGTCTTTTCTCAGATGCCATCTTCCGCTGGCCATTCTTTATAAATTTCAACCCTGAATACTTTCTACCTCCTTTCCCCTGCTTTATTCTTCTTCTTAACAGCTTTTTTGTAAGTTATTTTCCTCTAGAATATAAGCTTTTTGGGAGCAGGGATTTTTTTTTTTTTTTTTGCGGAGGTCTCTTTTATATACTTATGTATCCATAGTGCATAGAACAGTGTCTAGTATACTGCAGGTGCTCAATAAATACTTGTTGAATGAATGAATGAAAAGTTTATTTGTTCAAGGAGTATTGAGTATTTATACATGTGTACTCCTTACCTCTTTTCTGATTTCCAAGGTCATATTTCCTCCTGAACATCTCTCCTGAAAATTTGCCATCATCTTAATCTCAGTTTGGCCAGCTGAGCTCATTATCTCCCTTAGTACTTCATTAAACCTTATATCTTTCTTATTTCAGTTAATAAGACACTCCCCAGACTTGGCTCTTCCATCACGATTTCTCCTCCCATAGAGCAGGTCTCTAAATCTTGTTTAGTCAGTCTCCCAGATCTTGTTCCAGTTTATCTCCTAGTCTCCATTCCCACTGTCTCTGCTTTAGTTCAGGTGTAAGTCTTTTATGCAATGCAGAAGTCTACCACAATTCTCCTGATGAAGAGATTTGCTCAGCTTAGTGCTCTCCCCATAAACCTTCTGTGGCTGCCCATCATCTGTTGAATTAAGGAGGCAACTAGTCCATAATTGATGATTTGCTATTCTCTGCTCACTTTAACTCCCCACTTCTGGAATACTCATCTTCTCGCATTGACTTAAAGCCGTTGCACTCTTCAGAGTACAATTATCTTCTCTGGAATTCTGGAGAGAAAACAGGGCTGGAGAATTAGACACGGGAGTGTTCATATTCTGTATGTACTGTACCAAGGAACTAGAGATATAAATCTTTCTTTTCTGAGGGGGGATAATTATATTTCTTCATTGATTTCAGCTTGGAAGAGGTGCTGGCGATTGAACCCGGGACCTCTTGGGTGCTGAGCATGCGCTCTATCACTTGAGCTATACCCTTCCCCCAAGATGTAAATCTTTAATCCTTTAGCCAAAAGTCAGTTTTTCCAGAGCAACTGATTCTATCCTCACTCTGACTTTTTCTAGAGTTAACTGTTTATGCTTCTATTTCTCCCACCAATTAAGAATTTTGGGGACACAGATTCATCTCATTCAGTTAATAAACCTCCACGCACCTGATTCCAGGAGACATCCAAGGCTTGGGATTGTATTATCTGGTTTAAATCTGTTGAATGTCAGAACTTAAGGGAGAATTTAAACTCATTAATGTGTAAATAGAGATAGTGAGGCCCAGAAAGGGTAGGACTTTGTACCAAGTCACTAACCCGGGACCAGAAACCAGACATCCTGATTCCCAAAGTAGGTCTAGTTGGTAAGCCTTTTAGTCTTTTCGGGATTCAAGGGTCTCGGGTTCCAGCCTGGGCCGCTTCTCCAACCATTACCATGTCAGTAACCCTCACCCTTCCTCCCTCCCCTTGGGTCAGCAGGGTTCATTCTTTCCAATAGCAACGCTCCAGACCGCAGGAGTCGTTCAGCCCAGGGAGAGATTAGTCACGTCACCATCGGCTCCTCCCATTGGCTCAAGGGGTGGAGCGCGGCGCCGTGACATCAGACGCCCGAAGGGGCGGAGCGGAGAGAGGAAGGAGGAGGGAAGTGGGGCTTCAACATGGCGGCTGTGGTACTGGCGGTGGCTACGGTGACTGCCTGGCCCGGGGCGGGCAGAGCTGAAGGTGGTGGCTTTCGCTCTTCCTAGGGGCCGTCAGGAGCTAAGCGGGGACCGAGCCTAGGAGGTCGGCCGGCGCCAGCACCTTTCGGCTTTTGGGACGGCGGCAGCAGCGGCGTTCAGGTGAGGGGGCCTCCCGCTGGGGGAGGGGGGAGAGGGGCGGAGTTGAGAGAGGGAGCCGGTGCCGGGAGACTGATGGGGGAGGGACGGGGGAAGAAGCTGGAGACTAAGAGGAATGAAAGGAGCTGCCCCTCAGGCAGTGTGAGGCGAAGGGGCCTAAAATGGGTGACTTGGGGAAAATTCTGGGAGAAAGGTCGGAGTGAGGGGACCAGAGTTGAAAGGGCTTAAAGAAAGATGGGATGTGGGAAAATAAAGGAGTTCGGATTAAGAGGACTGACACCCTACGGGGAAACAGGCGCCGTAGACATTTATCTTACTGGAGAGCTCGGTGGGAATTGGGGGATTTCGGGGAGAGGGACCCAGGTTTTAGTAAAGGTGAGTGATGGGGAGTTGAGGGTGAGCTGCGGATGTGAGATACCGATTTAGTTCTACCTGCCTGAGGCGATGAGATTAGGGATGAAGGAAGAAGACCAGAGCCGGACGAGTGGTCTGGGGGATATTTTGACATTGTGTGGTGTTTCCCAGGTGTGTTAATCTTGCTACTGTTTGTTTCTTGGGAGTGGAGACTTATCTATACTATCCACCTGGACTTAAGAAACAGCCCCAAATGTTCCTTGTGGAACATCAAGTTTAGTACATTTATTTGATTTCTGTCAGTGATCTCTGACCTTGTGTTGTCACATGTTCTTGTTTCGAGACTAGCGTCTTAAAAGTATGATTAGGCATAAAAATAAATTTTATATTAAACTGAAGCAAAACTTTGAGAGTTCTTAGAGACCATGAAGTGTGGCGAAACCAGATTTGGTAATTTAGTTACGTATTGTTAAATAGCTTCAGTTCTAACTCCACTTACTAGTTCTTTGTCCTCAATTGAGAATTTGGTTAGATATGATAGATGTTTTTCTTTAGAATTTTGGCATGTTTGATGATGGGAAAAACAGGGCCTTTAGCCTTTAGTGATAGCCAGCTGTTTCTAGTTAATGTCCCCAACTAGTTACACTGAAAGTTTCTGTATTATTTATAGCAAAGAGTGTAAAATGTCCGAAATCTGAAAGAATTAACATTGTCTCCATTAACCTACTTTTTAAAGTGGAATTTTATAAATTAAATTTTTGTTTCTAATCCATTCTTTTCATTCTTTCCATTATTTATTCAACATATATTGAATGCCTACTTTGTGTTGCATTAATAAGTCATGGCAATTATGGAAATAAGAATATTGTTTCTCATGAGAATCTTACTGCACAGCAAATGACTTATTAACTTGCTGTGGTCTCCTTGAAAGAAGTTTTTTTGGAAATGAAGACTAAGGAAGAAAATTATGTGAATATAAGAACTTTCTGAATTTTTCTTTTGTTTAGTATTTGACTCATTTTTTCATCATGACACACTATATTTTTCTTTTTGATTCTGAAGAAGACAGTAACAGTATCCTGATATGGTAATATAAGGCCTGTGGACAGTTCTTACCAATAGTTGTTTGTTCCCGTTTCTTAGACTGGCAAATATCACTTTATCTTGTATGACTTTTTTTTTTTAACGTCTTCACTATGTATGGTAAGGTATTTAAATTGAGGATTCCTGGAGTCTAATTTAGTGAGTAAAATTCTCTCTGAATTTTTCAGCAATATAAATGTGTCTTCATTACAACGAAGTGTAGATGTCAATATTATACATTTTTTTCTGTTCTTTAATTATATTGTTGAATGTTTTGTTTCTTCACATGTAGGTTATTTTAAGAGTAAACTTTTTCCCCATAGACTAACCAAAACCAAAACCAAAGCACCATCAGTTTATCATTAATCAGGTAATTTTATTCAGACAGTCTTCATCAAGAAATGCAAAAGATAGGATGTAGTACCTTAAATTAAGTAAGCTTTTTCTTAGAATCAAGAAAACCTGGAGATGAAGCTTAGCAATCAACTGGATTTAGTTTCCCACAGAGCAAGGGAATTCTTGCTTCTGTATCACAAAGATAAATGAGTCTATCCTCTTTTCTAGAATCTAATTTCTTACAGGAAAAAAGCCTTTCAGTTAGAGAAAGAAGTAAGTGGGGTGTTATTCTTCTAACCTGTGGCATACAATTTCTTGTAATACTGGAAAATAATTTGAATGTAAGAATAATATTTTCCTAAGGATTGATAGTTATAATTTCAGAATTAAAAAATTTTAAGTGAGGGTAGCTAGATTTACAAATGGAAAGGTGTTAACAGCAGGCCTGTTAATGAACTATGCATTGTTATACACCTCACACAATTTCAGTTAATCTTTATGATTTGTTGTTAGGTAGGCAGGTTGTGATAGGCATGCTTTTTTAGGTGTTGAGGAAACTGAGGATCAGAGAAGTTAAGTAACTTAACCAAGGTTACAGCTCTAAAATGGTGGAGTCTGAATTTGAACTCAAATTTGTCCAATTTCAGTGCATCTGTTAACATCATTTTTGCTTCTCAGGTGGTCACAAGACCATTCCATTTCTTATCACGAAAATTTAAAGTGTTAAGCATAGTTTTAAAGTAATGCCATTTTAAACTGCTTGTTCTCATTGAAATAGTAGTGTAACTGAATAATAAATAATTCATTAAAATTTTAGACGATTAAGATGTCATCAGTATTCTAGGAGGAAATAAATACCTGAGTATTTTGTACTTAACAAAATAAACTGGATAAGGGACTAAATGTTTTCTTATTTGTATTGCTGAGTCAGATTGGACCTGGTTCATCAAGAGGCAAAATTTGTATTTGGCAATACTCTGCATGTGTTCTCAGAATTTTGGATTGGTCATTGTTGGTTGCTTAATTCTTAACCACTTTCAGTGATTGAGTCACTGAATTGTCTCATGGTTATTGTGAATCTTGTGGTTACTGAGTCAAGAGCCAGCAGTGTGTGTGTTTTGGTTGCTTAACTTCCTCTCCAACACTTGATATTCTCAGACTTTTACCTTTTTTTCCTAATCTATTGGGTTTGAAGTAGTATCTCCTATGTTTTTATGTGCATTTCCCAAAGTTGAACATCTTTTTATATGTCATTGGCCCTTTGTGCTTCTGTGAAGTATATATTCAAGTTTTTGCCTATTGAGTTCTTTTCTTTCTAATTGATTTTGAGAGTTCTTTATTTTAAATTAAAAAAAGGTTTTTTTTTGGATTTTATTATTTATTTATTTAAATAATTTACTGAAATGAAATTCACAGTCTAGAAATTAACCGTTTTAAAATGAATAATTCAGTGGCATTCAGTACATTCATAGTGTTGTGCAAACACCACTTCAGTCTAGTTCCAAAATATTTCCATCACCCAAAATAAAACCTCTTACACATTAAGCACTTTCCCTCTGTTGACACCCTCCTCCCAAGAGTTCTTTATGCATTTTGTATACTAATTAATTGTTAATTTATGGTTTGCAAATATCCTCTCCCAATTTGTGACTTTCTTATCTCTTCATAGTTTTTTGGTGAGAAAAGTTCATAATTTAATGAATTGAATTTTTCAGTCTTTTATGGTTTGTGCTTTTTGTATCGTATTTAGGAAATCCTCTTCTGTTAGGTATGCTGTTTTAATAAATACAAAAGTGTATCTGTCTGTGATGTGGCATCTAATCTGGCATTTAGTACCAATATTTGCTTGGTTAGAAAGGCTAACTTCTCAAGAGTTGTGTTCCTATTGTTTTTGGAATTTTAGGGCCAGAGGGTTTTAAAAGCAGCTTGAATTGTGCCTTATACACAAGTTGCATGCATTTCCCCAAACTGGGAAACCAGCAAATTTGTGAATGAAGTACACATTTTACTAAATGTTAATAATGTGATTTGATAGTGAGAGACTTTTCTTGTGTGGACAGTATTAGATACAATTCATGAATCACTCAGTCTGAGCAGTTAGTATTTATACTAAAATATGTTGAGAAAGGTTTTTTGATGTCTGGTTCTGTCTGGTGTTGGGCTTTACCAAGGCTAATTGTGGATTGTCGAAGGACTGGTGTGGAAACATTTTGGAAGAGTTTTTTTGTTTTTATTTTCAAGTGTACAGAATTATATAATCAAGATAAAACCTTGTGGAATGCTATTACATGGTCAAGTGAAAAAGACAAATAAGTAAATTTTCATAGTCAGCAACTTTTTTTTTAGGGTGAGTGTCATGTTTATAGTATTTAAATTCCATTAGATACATTTAAATGAATGAAATAACTTCTCAGTATTGGAGAAATTACATCTATTTAAAGTTATGATGAACATAATGAACGTTTCAGATCAGCTAGAACATATGTGAAGGAGGATATAGTTTTTCTGTTTTACTTTTTTAAAATGGAGGTACTGGGGATTGAACCCAGGACCTTGCTCATGCTATTACTCTCCCCCATTTTACTTTGTTTTTTCAAACTCTCAGTTCCTTGGACTGTGTGGCTCCTGTTCACTATTAGACCCCTATCTCTTAAGTTTTATATATATAAAAATCTTGAGGTGTTTGATATTCTCTATTGTGTTTTAAAGTCTCTTAAAAACATTCCTTTTTTTTTTCCCCATGAGAAGACTGGGTACTACTTTGACTTTAGGAGTTGTTCTAAGGAGTCTTGATCCTGGCAAAGATCGCATTGAAATATAAAACATCCAGCAGACTTTATACTGCAAATATTCTATAGTGATTGATGTACAGTACACCCTTGATATTTGTGAATGTCCCTAGATTTTTTAGAATCTTTGCATAAATATTAGTTTAGAATGTCCCTCATAGCTTATAGAAAAGTCTAACAGAAAATTTTTAGTTACCATCAGGTATGATAGGTAAATAGAACAACAAAGTTAGCAATTTGGATACTAAACTCAGTCTTCAGCTACCTTTAACTCCTGGTCTTTTTCTGATTGTTACTACTGGCTGGCTTATCTACAGCCTTCTTTAATAACCTTTGGAAACTCAAGGTCAGATTGCCTTTGCTTGTCCTGTGCTGCATCTCATCATGGCATTAGTCCCAGGCAAGGTTTGTATCCTTCTCAATTCTCCTATCATTAGTAAGAATGGAATCTTCTGTTCCTAACATCTTCCTAAAGTTTGGGAGTGTTAACATGTCCTTCTATAGTACAGTAGTGGAAGGGTATGGGTAGGAATGTCCCCATTTCCACTTTCTGGTAGATTATTCCTTATGCCACACCTTGTAAGAGAAATGATCCCTTTTTGTGGGTGGAGTTCAAAGTCAAATGTCAGCCAAGTAACAAATTATTATATGAAGTGAATTTCCGAGGTAGCTTATGAATTCTCAAAAAATTTTCTTCCATCAAAGGTTATTCTATTTCCAAGTGATAGTAACAGAAAACCAACCAACCTACCTACCACAAATTTTGTTCCGAAATACTTTAAAATCACTGAAGATCTTGAATTGTTTATATTGTGCCCCATCCATCTTCTGAAACAGGAAATTCTAGCTAGTTCTTGTAATTTAATAGGGAATCTAACTTTATCCTTGTACTAGCTAGTTTTTTATAATATTACACTTATCAGAGACCTAGGCATTTTACATAAGCAGAATTTCAAGATAATGAAACAGTCCCCCTTGAGAACCCATATTAAACAAAATTGTTGGTATATTATTTAATGAGAATCTTTTATAAATGTACCTTCTATAATGCTGTCAGTAATAATGTATGTAGGGGCTTCCTCCAGATGTCTCTAAGAAGCTGTACATTTTGAATTGTTGGGTCTTCATTAAAAAAAATTGTTTTTCGTCTGTACTGGCAATGTTCTTAGTGAAAAAATGTACATATTAGGTTAACTGAGGCTTATTTTATTTGGTGTTCTAAGAAATTATATTTAGTCATGGTCCTAATTTGAGATGTTCTAGATCTGTCCAATACGATAGCCACATAGTGCAGATATAAAACTTTTTCATCATTGTGGACAGTGAGTTGAAATATATAAAGTTCTAGTTCTGGTTTCGCATTTGAAAACCATCTCTTTCAGACATGAACTTTTTAATTTGTAAAATGAGGGTAGTAATACCTGCTTATATTTCATAGCACGTGAGATTCAGGTAAGATGATGTTTGAGATGGTGTTCTGAAAACTGCATAAGACTTCAACCTACAGTTTTGAAGATTATAGTTTTAAAGTATGCTTCATTAGAAGCATAATACTTTTCCACTGTTAGCTAATGTTCTTACTTTAAAAGTTAATATACTGCATTTTATCCAGGAAGTTTTAGTAACTTTTCTTCTTTAAGTCTGATATTTGTCTTTTTCCATTAGAATTAATTTTAATGAGCAATTTTGTCCTGTTAGAGCTGCCACTTAGAGTAGTACCAAGCAGTAATAGTAGGTACATATTAAACAACTGTTGAGTGAATGAGGCATGAAGCCTGAGAAATTGCTTTTTACTGTGACCAGGCAAGGATAGTTTTTCATATAAATAAGATTTGATTGGGAACCAGCTTTAAGGGGAAAACAAAGAAGTAATTATTTAGCTAGTTTTTCCATTGGGGGAAAAAATGAAAGCCAGGTAACATATCTCTTCATTGTAGAATTCTATTTGCACATTCCTGTGTCTTCTTACTGTGCTCTTTTGACAGTGGCTTTAGTAATTGTGTACAATCTCTTTTGGGTATCCTTTGACAAGGTTTAATAACATTTGCTATCTGATTTTTTTCTGAAATATTTTAAAGTTATAATCATTTTACACTGGAATATTTAGTTATATAACTTTTTAAAAAATGAAGACATTTTTCTTCATAAACACTACTGTTACCATACTCAACCATCAACAGTAATTTCTCAATATCATATTATATAAGTACTTACATTTCGTCACTTGTCCCCTAACTGTCTTTTACGGATTCACAATGCATTTCTGACACTACCTGGAATTAGGCCAAACAATACAGATTAAGGGACTCTTCATATAAAAGATTGCCCTCAGTTCAGACATCAACCACAAGCTCAGTGGTTCCCAGGCCACCTTGAAGCAACTGGCTACAAATTTGGGGGTTCCCACTCTGCCCTCAGGTTTGATTATTTGCTAGAATGACTCATAGAACACAGGAAAGTGCTATACTTATGATTATAGTTTTACTATAGCATAAAGTATACAAATCAGAAAGAACGAGAAGAAGAAATGCCATAGGGTGAAAGCCAGGAGGGTCCCAAACATGAAGCTTTTGTGTCCTCTCCCTGTGGAGTCTGTGTGTGTCACCCTCCTGGCACATCGTTGTGTCACCATATCCACAGAATATTGTGAACCAGGGAAGCTCACCAGAGTTTCAGTATCCATAATGTGATTTTATTGGGCTTTCATTACATGGGCATGATTCATTGAGTCATTGGCCATAAGGTTGAATTTGGTCTCCAGTCTTCCTCCCCTCTCTGAAAGTTAAGCTTCTTACTTGGCTTGAAGTCCCAACCTTCTAATCACATGATTGATCTTTCTGGTATGGCCAGCCTCTATTCTAAGTGATAAGTTACCTGAGGGCCCACAGGAATTACCTCTTTAGCATAAACTATCAAGTGTGGTCTCAGGAGCCCACCAAGAAAGACAGAGATGCTCATATTACTTGGGAAATGCCAAGGTTCTAGAGGTTACCTCTCAGAGCCAGGAACAAAGGCCAGCCAAATTCTTTATTATACAAAATAATTTGTTCAGTCCTAGATCCAATTAAGTCCACTTAAAAGAAAAGTCTTAGACTTCTTCTGTTTATTTGATGTTTTATTATGAGAATTAAAAAATATACCAGGGGGAGGGTATAGCTCAGTGGTAGAGTGCATGCTTAGGCATGCACAAGTTCCTGGGTTCAGTCCAGTACCTCCATTAATGAACTAGCAAACAAACCTAATTACCTCCCCCATACAAAACAACAACAACAACAAAAACATACCAGAGAGTAGAGAGAAAAGTGAAATGATCTCCCTTGTACATATTGCCCAACTTGCACAAAGATAACCATTTGATTGATCTTTTTCAACTCTTTTCTCCTACCTTTTTTGGAAATGGGGACGTACCTGAAGTATTTTAAAGCAAATCTCAAACATCTCTGTTAATTCATTATTTTACATCTCTAACTGATAAGGCAGTTTTCTTTTTTTTTTTAAACGTAACTCTCATGCTATTATCACGTCTTAACAGTTATTAGTAATTCCTTAATATAATCTAATACCGTCCATATTGAACTGTCTCTTACTTTCTTAAAAGTGTCACTTTATAGGTAGTTTGCTCTATTTTCAATTCAGTTAAGGCCCATACTTATGACTTATTTGGTTTTCATGTCTGCTGAGTCTCTTTTATTATATGATAATAATCCCTATTTCATATTATTGATTCATTGGAGAAACCAGGCCATTTATCTTGTAGGTATCCCACATTCAGGATTTGTGTGTTCCAGTGTTGTTTTTTTGCTTGCTTCTCTAATTCTTGTGAAGTAATGGTTTGAAGCTTGATTTAATTCATGGTTTTGTTGTTTTTGTTGTTTGGATGCGGAGAGGAGCATCACATAATTGGTGCTGTGTACTTTCGCATCACATCAGAAGGTACATAATCAATGGTTGTCCCCCATATAGTGATTCTAGTGTGTTCAGGTGATGTCAGCCTGATCCTTCTATTATTAAAGCTCCCTATTAATCTTCACCTAATAGCTTAGTATCCATTTATGATACTTATTTGAGTCAGTTAGTTAGAAGCTGTAAACTTGTATCGTCATGCTGTTTCTGCCATATTTATGTTTGTGAGGTGCCATTCTCCTATAAAGAGCTTTCCTTTATCAGTAGGCTTACCCTGAAGTGTAGTTCCTACTGTAAAGGAAGAATAAATGCTTAATTCTTTTAATTACCAATTTCAAAGTAAAGAGTTGGTGAAATAGTCATCTCTTAATGGTAGCTGGTTATTTGTGAGTGTGTATGTGTTTCTGACTGTTGGTTTTCTATGGATTTTTCTTGAGTGTCATCATAGACCTGTGGATTTATGCCATGTTGTTTGAAACAATTATAGTCATTCTTTTTGATGCACAAGTTGTTTCATCTTTGATCAGTGGGAGCCATTTCAGGTTGGTAGCTTTTTGATGTGATGTATGTATCTTTGAAAAATTTCTTGTTTTCATGCACAACAGACGGCCTAGGTTCATCTTATGAGCTCATCCTGCACATCTGAAAACAACCATTTCTCAGTGTAGACATACAGGTGGCCAAGAGGCACATGAAAAGATGCTCAGGATTACTAATTATCAGGGAAGTCCAAATCAAAACCACAGTGAAATATTACCTCACACCTGTCAGGTGGCTGTTATCAAAGAGACAACAGATAACAGGTGTTGGTGAGGATGTAGAGAAAAGGTAGCCCTTTTACACTGTTGGTGGGAATATGAATTGGTGCAGCCACTATGGAAAACAGTATGGAGGTTTCTCAGAAAACTAAAAATAGAACTACCATATGATCCAGAATTCCACACCTGGATGTTTATCTAAAGAAAAGAAAAATTAATTACAAAGGGTATATGTACCCCTGTGTTCATTGCAGCATTATTCACAATAGCCAAGATACGAAAGCAACCCAAGTACCCATCAATAGGTGAATGGATAAAGAAGATGTGGTGTGTACACACAATGGCACACTACTCAGCCACAAAAAAGAATGATGCCTTGCCATTTGTGACAACATGGATGGACCTAGATGGTATTATGCCAAATGAAATAAGTCACACAGAGAAGGACAAATACTGTATGATTTCCTTTGGTGGAATCTAAAAAAACAAAGCAAATGAGCAAACAGAACAGAACAGAAACAGTATAAATACAAAGAACAAACAGGTGGATACCAGAGGGGAGGGGGATGGAGGGAGGAAAGAAATAGGTGAGGAAGATTAAGAGATGCAAACTTTCATTGTAAAATAAATGAGCCAAAGCTATGAAATGTACAGTGTGGGGAATATAGTCCATAACTATGTAATATCTTTGTATGGTGACACCGTAACCAGACTTAACTGTGGTGATCATTTTGAAATGTATAGAAATAACCAAATCACTATGTTGTTTAACAGCAACTAAAATAGAGTTAGTTGTAGGTCAAATGTATTTCAAAAACAAGCAAACTCAGAGAAAAAGAAATCAGATTTGTGGTTACCAGAGGTGAGGGTGGGTGGAAGGAGAAATTGGATGAAGGCAATCAAAAGGTACAGACTTTCAGTTATAAGGTAAATAAGTGCTAGGATGTAATGTACAGCAATGATAAATATAATGAACACTGCTGTATGTTATATATGAAAGTTGTTGAGGGTAAATCCTTAGAGTTCAAATCACACAGTTTTTTTTTCTATTTCTCTATTTTTATTTTTATTATTATTTTTTAAATGGAGCTAGTGGGGATTGGACTCATGACCTCGTCCAAGCATGTGCTCTACCACTGAGCTATACCTACTCCTCTCTTTAGTTTTGTATCTGTATGAGATGATGGATGTTCACTGAACTTAGGATAATTTTCTCAAGATGTATGTAAGTTAAATCATTATATATATACCGTTAACTTATACAGTGCTGTATGTCAATTATATCTCAATAAAACTGGAAGAAAAAAGAATTAATGCAGAAATGATATATTGAGAGCTCAAAATCTGGGTATCAGGGATGCTCATTGATACTGTCCTACAGATATTTTTAAAAAATCACGTTTGTGTTGATTTTTACTTATTTGCTATATTGCATATATACATAAATGGTTTAAAGATAGTAATTCTGATAATACACCTAACAAGAAAAAGTAAAATCTAAAATCTTTGCAGTTCTTAGAATATATTTCAGTAATATATACAGTTAGAATACTGAGTTTTAAAGTCACTTGAAATTATTTTTTATGGGGTCATTTTACTAATTTCAGGTGCAATTAAGTTTATTTGTTTCAGTTTGGATTCATTTGAGGGGTTTAAAATGATATTGTTTGAAATATGTAATACATAGTTGCTTTGGAAACTCAATGTAGGGATATGTAAAAAGAAAAAGTATAAAAGTAAAAAACAATTCCACCATTGGAAATATCCATTATTAAAATATTTGTTTAGGTAACATTTATTGAAAGTATAACATGGATTATAATTGTTGTAAAACTTTTTTTAAGATACAGTTCACATATCACAAAATTCACTCATTAAAGGTGTACAGTTCAGTGGTTTTTGGTATTTTCATGAATGGTGGTAACCACCACTACAATCTGTTGAAAATGTTTCAGAACATTTTCAGTATTGCAAGCAGAAACTCCATGCTCATTAGCATTTGTTTTCTATTCTTCTCTCCCCACAGCCCCTAGCAACCACTAATTTACTTTCTGTTTCTGGATTTGCCTATTCTAGACATTTTACATAAATGGAAACAAAACGTGTAGCCTTTGTGACTTCTTTCATTTAGCATGTTTTCTTTGTGAGCTATGCCATTGTTCTTTTATTGCCGAATAATGTTCCATTATATAGATTTATTGTATTTCATTTATCCACTCATCAGTTGATGGATATTTGGGTTTTTTCCACTTTGTGTGGATGTATGTTTTCATTTCTCTTGAGGATTACATTTAACATCGTAAATTTCTAACAATCTAGTTTGAACTGGTACTGACTTAACCTCAATATCATACGAAGACTCTCCTATAATGGTTCTGTCCTCACTCCTTTAAATGTTGTCAGAAATTGTAATTAAAAAAATTTTTTTTTGGTGGTGGGGAATTAGGTTTGTTTATTTATTTTTTAATGGAGGTACTGGGGATTGAACCCAGGATCTCGTGCATGCTAAGCACATGCTCTGCCACTGAGCTTTACCCTCCCCCCACACATTGCAGTTTTATATTACAACATGGATGAACTTGGAGGGCATTATGGTAAGTGAAATAAGCCGGACATAGAAGGACAGTAACATAGATTTACAATAATTATTATGCATTTTTCTATAATAAATAAGTCCTATAAATAAAGTCCTGTGGTAAATAAAAAAGAGAATTGGAAACCAAAAACCCACAGTACTGGCTTTTAGCCCATTTACCCTTAGCAGAGGTCTTTATTTCTTCCTATAGCTTTGAGTTAACTGTAGTATCCTGCCATTTTTCAACCTGAAGGACTTGTAACATTTATTGTAGGCCAGGTCCAGTGGCATCAAACTTCCTCAATTTTTATTTATCTGAGAATGTTCCAGTTTCTCCCTCATTTTTGAAGGACAGTTTTTGCCAGATGTGGAATTCTTGGTTAAGAGTTTTTTTTTCTTTTGACAATTTAGATACGTCATCCTGCTATCTTCTGGCCTCCATGATTTCTGATTAGAAATTGGCTGTTCATCTTACTGAGGCTCCTTGTAAATGATGAGTTTCTTCTGTTGTACTTAAAGATTCTTTGTCTCTGTTTTTCAATGGTTTGGTTATAATGTGTCTTGGTTTGAATCTCTTTGAGTTTATCCTATTTCGAGCTCATTGAGCTTCTTGAATTTATAGATTCATGTCTTTCTTCAAATCTGGGAAGTTTTTGGCCATTGTTTTTTTAAAAAATACTCTTTCTACCTTTTTCTCTCTTCTGGGACTTCTGTAATGTGTATGTTGATATTCTTAATGGCATCCCACAGGTCCTTTAGGCTCTCATTTGCTTTTCTTTTTTCTTTTTTTCTTCCTTTGCAGACATAGCTCTACCTTGAAGTTTGCTGATTTTTTTCTTTTGCTTGCTCAAATCTGCTGTTGTACCCCTCTAGAGAATTTTGTTTCAGTTATTGTGTTTTTTCTGCTCCAGAAGTATAGAAAGGAGAACATCGAAGCCTTATTTTGACCCTTTTCTAGAACTAACCACTGTTAACAGTTCATATTTATATACACACACACTGTATGTATACATGTATGTATATACAAAAAGTCATGCACATATATGTGCTTGAGGTTTTTTTTTTAGCTTTTTATTTTGATATAATTTCAGATTTACCAGAAAGGTTGCAGTAATAGTACAAATACTTCCTGTATACCTTCTACTCAGATTACCTAAATGTTTCAAATGTTTTTCTTACCTTCTTTACTCACTCTGCTTCTCTATCATCTTACCAATCTATATTTACATTTACATATTATTTTATTCCTAACTGCTTGAAAGTAAGTTGCAGACATGATATTCTATTACCAGTTTACAGTGTGTGCTTCCTAAAAACAAGGACATTCTCTTACATAGCCACATACTAATGATCAAAGTCAGGAAATTAACTGTTACTGCATCACTAGTTGTCCAGTAATATCCTTACAGCAAAAGAATATCCTGGGATCATGCATTTAGTTGTTTTGTCTCTTTAATTGCCTTTAATCTGAAATAATTTCTAAGTCTTTGTCTCATGACTTTGACATACTTGTAGAATACAGGCCATTTATTTCATAGACTGTCCCTCAAGATGGGTTTGTTTGATACTTCTTCATGATTAGATTCAGGTTGTCTGATACTTTCTCATGATAAGTTAATTTTTGGCAGGAATACCACAGAATTGATGTGTTCTTTGTGCATCATATATGGAGGTGTCAATTTGTCCCATTATTGGTGGTGTTAATTTTGATACTTGATCAAGGAGGTGTCTGCCAAAATAAAGTTAATGTTTTCTCCACTATAATTAATAAAAAATATATTTTGGGGAGATACTTTGAGATTATGTGTGTATCCTGTTACTCTCGTGGAACTTTAACCCACTTGTTTTAACATCTACTGATAGTGATTTTTCAGATTATTGATGTGATGGTTGTCAATTATGAGTTAGATGTAATGCACAGTGTTAGAAAATTAAATTGTGATTATTCTGCAGTCTCTTTCATTTTGCACTCTAGCAGTAATGTCTTTTTGTTTTAGTTCTTTATTTTAGAAAGTTCCATACTTAAAAATGTAGATCGAGCTGCAACAGCTATCAATCTTTTTTTAAAAATTGAGATATAGTTAGAGTGGGAAAGTATAGCTCAGTGGTAGAGTGCACACTTAGCATGCATGAGGTCTTGGATTCAATCCCTAGTACCTCCATTAAAAAAAAAAGCAAACCTAATTACCTCCCCTGGCAAACAAAAATGAAACAAAAACAAAAAATCTGCATATTAAAAAAATTGAGGTATAATTGTTGTACAATATTATGTAAGTTTCACTTGTACAACATAGTGATTCACAATTTTGAAAGGTTATACTCCATTTATAATTACTATAACAATATTTTACATACAGGCCTTCTTCCCAATTATTCTGAAGCAAATCCCAGTCATATCATTCTATCTGTAAATATATTTTTGTGTATTTCTGAAAGATAGGAATTAAAAAACTGTATCCTGCCTTAAAAATTAACTTAGTATTTAATGTGTCAAATATGCAGTTGTTTTCTCAATTGTTTTGTCTTTTTTCCCCAGTTTTATTTGGATTGGGATCCAAATATAATTTGTATCTTGTGATTCTTTTAGGTGTATCTCTTATGCTCTTTTTTAGTCTATAGATTCCTTCCTTTCTACAGTTTTTTTTGAAATTCTGTGTTGAAGGAAACAGTAATTTTTTCCTAAAAAGTTTCCTACAGCCAGGAGTTTGCTAACTGTAAAATTCAATTTACTACTATTTTAATTAGAATTTAGTATGTATATATAAATGTAAGTATACCCATATGCAAATATATGAGGTTTGTTTCTTATTTTCCTTTTTTATCCTTCCCTTGTCAAGTTTTGGTATTAGTATTCTGCTAATCTCATATAGTAACTTGGCAGTTGGGCAACATTAATTCAACAGGTACTTACTGAGCACTACTTATACAGGCACTGTGCTTGGTGAGATGGTGAACAAAACAGAAATGGCTTTAAAGTGCTCATAGTGCTTAAGCCTAGTGGGGAAGATCGCCCATAAATAAATCCTGTGTACAACTACGAACTGCTGTGTTTGTCTGTTTCCATTTTATATATTGGAATAATTTAAGTAAAATAGTCTTTTTCTTAAAGATTTGATAGAACTTTTAAAAGCATCTATCCTGGTGCTTATTTTTACATAAAAGTATTTTATTTGCCTGTGAAACTACTTAGCAACCCTTACCTTCTCCCCTCAAAACTTGATATTCTGTGAAGTTGTACTACCTTTATATTGTTTGTTCCCTGGTATTGCAGTGTTCCCCTGGGGGTATGAGTTCTCAAGTTTGGTGAGCGAGGCTGTTACTTCTTTGCTTCCATGGGAAAAAAAATCATTCAGATTTCACATGACTGGAACAGTCAGAGTGATGTAATCCACTGAGTGTGAAGACTGCTGGAAGAAGAAAAATTATATTTGTGATTACTTCTCTCAGGTCAGATTAATAGCCTCTGGTATGATAGTTAGGTTCTTTGTATTTCAAATTAACCAATTATTTTGTATTGGCTACTTATAAGGTGAAATAGTGTTATTGGTGTCAAATAGTAAGCATTTCCTTCTCCATTAAAAAAAAAATGGGTGTGGACTATGTATACTTACTGAGTCATAGACTCAACAAGTGATTACATGTATTTATGTGACCTCATAACTAAGGCTGTGTAGTCTTGTGATACCTTATATGTATAAGACAGTAAAAACCATTGAATTACGTATTTATAAAAGAATTTATCTAGACCCTTAAAGGTTTTGAAAAAATTGTCAGACATCATTTACTCAAGGCTTCTCTTTTTACAGAAGCCCTGAATTTTTTACTTTCTTCTTTCAAAGGTTTTGACTAGCTCCAAACCATCCCAAACTGATGAAAGAAGTGAGACTAGAACACAAGTTTT
This sequence comes from Camelus dromedarius, assembly GCF_036321535.1. Taxonomy (NCBI): domain Eukaryota; kingdom Metazoa; phylum Chordata; class Mammalia; order Artiodactyla; family Camelidae; genus Camelus; species Camelus dromedarius. The sequence continues at coordinate 7,301,824 of NC_087445.1, read as the reverse complement.
TAACTGTGCAAAGTGCTCTTTTCTCTTTCATAGTCTTTTATAAGTTGTGACATGATGTTTGAAAGAGTTGGGGAGGAGATATTTTTGGTTCAACAATTTCTTGAAATTATTTTTTTTTCCAGTTAATGTTCATTCACAGTTTTAAAAATTAAATTGGGTAGGTTTGTGGCTGTATTTCCTATTGGGATATTGTACTCTTATTCACTAAATTCCAAATTACATTGAAGAAAACATGTTAAGTGAATTTTAATGAATTGGTTAAGGTACTGACTTGAAATTTTTAATTGAGTAATCCTGTTCTAACTTTTTTAAAATTTTAATTTTTTATTTATGTGTTTATTTTACAGTATCATTTTAAAATTGAAGTATAGTATTATGTTGTACAGTATTATGTTTATAGGTATACAACATAGTGATTCACAATTTTTAAAGGTTATACTCCATTTATAGTTATTATAAAATATTGGCTATATTCCCCATGGTGTACAAACACATCCTTGTAGCTTATTTTATACCTAATGGTTTGTACCTCTTAATCCTCCACTTCCATTTGTTCCTTCCAAATTGTGCCTTGGCCTGGGAGATATTCCTCTGTTGCCACATACTGTCTGTCTTTCTATATGTATTTTTAGATAGGTTAATTATGTTTTTCCACCTTGGAGAAGTGGCCCTCTGTGAGACATCATATGTGTCCCAGCAGGATACTCCTCTCTTGTCACCCAAGGGCCAGGGTCCAGCTGGTCCCAGTGTAGAGTCTGGCCTGTGTTTGTGGATTTCTTCCCAGGCTTTGGAATTGTTGTTTTCTTACTTCTGGTGTCTTCCTACTGGTGGATGAGGCTGGATTAGAGGCTTATGCAGGTTTTCTGGCAGGAATTGGTGCCTTCCCACTGCTGGATGAAGCTTGGTCCTGGACCTCTGATGGTGGGTAGGGCTGTGTCTGGGGGCGTTTGTGGATCAGGAAGTCTGCTGATGGGTGAGGCTGTGTTCTCATCCAGTATGTTGTTTGGCCTGAGGCTTCCCAGCCCTTAAGCCTACAGATTGTTGGGTGGGGCTAGGTCTTGGTGCTAATGATCCAATCAAGATGTCAGCCTCCAGGAACCCTCATGTAGATGAACACTCCTGGAATGTGTGCCACCAGCTTTTATGTCCCCTGAGTGAGCTGCAGCTGTCCCCTACCTCTCCAGGAGATCCTCCAAAACCAGCAGGCAGGTCTGGCCCAAGTTCCTATGAAATCACTGCTTCTGCCCTTGGACCTGGCACACGCAAGATTCTGTGAATGCTTCCCAAGAGAGTAAAGTCTCTGTTTCCCCCAGTCCTGTGGGACTCTTGGAGTTAAGCCCTGCTGGCCTTCAGAATCATATGTCCTGGCTTCTCCTCCTTTCCCAATGTCAGAACCCTGGGCTGGGAATCCTGACATGGGACTTAGAACTCTCACTCCTGTGGGAGGGCCTCTGCAACCCATTATTTTTCAGCTTGTGGGTCACCCACCCTGGAGTATGGGGCCCAATTTTATTGTGAGCACGTCCCTTCTACCATCCTGCTGTGGTTCCCTCTTTACGTTTCCAGTTGAAGAAGATCTTCTTTGCTAGGTTCCAGTCTTTTTTTTTTTTTTTGGATGGTTGTTTAGCAGTTAGTTTTGTTTTTGTTGTAGTGAGGAGAGGCGAGCTTGTGGTCAACCATGGAGATGTATTGAATGGAAGAAAACTTACTAAAGTAAAATTGAAGTGATGGGTAAATCATGTTGCTAAGCTATATGGATGAAAAAGGTCAAGTTCTGAGCAAAAGGAAACCAAAAGAATTTGGAGAGAGACCTCAGATCTAGGTGAGGAAGAGTTTGAAAATAGGTAGCTGTCATGGTCTCCCTGTTCTAACTTTTAACTGTTCAGTACTTCGGTTCTTACATTGTGTTAGTCTCACTGGCCTTACAGTTTCAGACTATTTATTGGCAACTACAAGAAATCATTGTTTAACTTTTTAATTTTAAGGATATTGTTTTGTCTAGTTAGTATACCTTTGATTCGTCTGGGATTTATTTTGGTATGGAATGTGAGGTGAACATTCAACTTTACTTTTTTGTAGGTGGCTACTCAGTTGTTCCATCACTTCACAGATACTAAATGGCACTTTTAATGTCCACATTTGGGGTATTTTTAGGGATTTCTCCTCTGTTCCATTGGTCTGTTTATGTGCCAGTACAGCACAGCTTTAAGTGTTGTATCTTGTAATAAATATTTTAATGTCTGATAGGCTAGTCTCCTTTTAATATTTTCTTTGGAATTTTCCTGGCTTTTGCTAATTGTTGTTTCCATATGAATTTTAGTATCAGTTTATCTAGTTAGGAAAACAAAAACAGAAGACTCCAGTTTTTATTTGTGGTGTGCCAAATTTATGTAACAACTTAGGGAGAATTGCTCTTAATGATGTTGTGTGTCCTAGCCAAGATTATCGTGTATTTTTCCAATTGTATAAGTCTTCTTCTTCTTCTTTTTTTTTTTGTATAAGTCTTCTTTTGAGTCTTTCAGTAGTTTTAGTTTTCTTCCTTTACATCTGAGTTTGTTCCTACTTTTTATCTCCTGTGGTACATAATGCTTCTATTACACTTCTTGTCTGGTCATTGTATATATGAAGGCTATTTGTTTCAGAATATTAATTTTGCACCCAGAAATACTTTATTGTATTCTCTTGTATTTGTAATAATTTTTCAGTTTTGGGGTTTCTCCAGGAAAGTCTCTTTTCTGACTTTTTATAACCTTTTACTTCTTTCATCTAATGTTAAATAATAATGTTAAATAATTGTGATAATGGACACCTTTGTATTGCTCCTGTGATTAATAGAATCTGTGTAGTTTCCCCATTAGTCAGCATTCTCAACTTTGGTATGGGGAGAGATGGGTTTTGTTATTGTGTTTAACCTCATATTAAGGAGATGGCTATATGATTTTTCTTTGGAGATCTATTAATATATGGTGAATTATATCAGTAGATTCCTAATATTGAACTATCCTGTATTGCAGTAAATCCCACTTGGACATGATGTATTCCTATAACGTACTGCTAAATTTTCGGTTTTTATTTTGAGAACTTTTTAATCTATATGTAAGATTTTTCTGTAGTTTTTCTCATGGCATCAAAATTTTTATTTTTAAAAAAATTAAAAACTTTCCTTTTTTTCTTATGTTTTGGAACCATTAAAATCTCACTGGACTAAGGTTTCTTTTGGTGGTGAGAGCTCTGATAACTTTTTCTATTTCCTTTGTAGTTACAGGTCTGGTTAAGGTTTCTGCCTCTTCTATAATCAGTTTTGATAAATAATATATTCCTAGGAGATCATCCATTTTGTCCAGGTTCTCAAATGTATTTGCAAGGAGATGAACAAAGCAATGACTTAAGATTATTTTAATTTCTTCTATTTTATATACATATTCACCCCCCCCCCCTTTTTAAATTAAGTTAGCTGGATGGTTATGATTTTTCAAAGAACCAGCTCTTGGGTTTATTTATTAGTTGATCTATTTTTCTAATATTTAATTGATTATTTTCTGCTTATATCTTTGCTGTTTCCATTCTTGTGTTTTCCATAGGTGTGGTTCTAAGTCCTTGTGCTGTGAATTTTCCTCTGAGAACTGCTCTATGCTGTGGATTTTCCTGAGTACTGCTTTAGTTGCGTGTTGTAGGTTATCAAATTCAGTATTTTCATTGTCATTATCTTCTGCATTTTATTTTTGGTTCCCTCTTGGATCCATGAGTTCTGTAAGAGTCAGTTTAGAAATTCAGGTAGTAGGACTTTTTTGTTTTCTGATATAATTTATAATTTTTTTGCCTTTTGACTATAGGCTGTTCTGCTTCTGACTTTTGAAATTTATTGGAATTCTTTGTGGCCAAATAGTTACTCAAGTTTTTGTAAAATTCTGTGGGTACTTAAAAAGGTATGTTCTGCTTTCAGAGTACTTTTGACAGAAGTTAGATTTATCTTATTAATTACGTATTTCTACCTACTTCTGTTTCCTATAGTTTATGCTTTACGAGTGGTGATGCTAAGTTATTTGGGGCAGTTCATAATGTTAGCTCTTCATCATGGATCGCATCCTTTATCATCAGTAAAGTAAAACACCTGTTACACCTCCATGAAATTTATAACCTAGAACCATTAACCATTTGTGTGTTTCTAGGTATTCTTTGCGGTCACTGATTTATTCTTTTTTTATTCTTTTTTCTCTCTCTTACATCACATTTCATTAGTTACATATTGTGTTGTTTCATTTTAGTCCTCTTACAGGTGTCTGGGGTTTGTTTTCCCTCTGTTTACTGGTTTTTTTTTTTTCTTCTTAAATTACAAAGTATGTGTATGTATGTCAGTTGGTGGATATGTTCTCAATGTAGGGAACTTGGGAAGCCAATAGCATAAAAGAAAAAACCAAAAGTCCATTCTGTAAACCCATTACCCAGATATAACCACCATTATAAGACTGTATTTTATATTTTATTTGTTTTCATATCCACATAGAGATACTCCCCTCTTTTCCAAAATAGTGGGGCCCATTAGACCTTGTTTCTGCAGGTTAGTGACTCCAAGATTTTAGATTTTCCTTTTTTAGCTCGTTGTTTTCCTGAGACAGCAGTGCCCAGGAAAAATCTGACTGAACAGGCAGTATTCCAGCCAAATTGAAAGAAGAAATTAATGTGTAAAGAAGAGCTCACTGAGACTTTGGAATGCTCCTCAGTGTGAATCAGTGTCCTGTTGACCTCTATTGTTGGCCTTCCATCTTCAGCCAGATTTGCTGATGTGCAGCAGCTAGTAATTTAGGGGGCTTAGTTTTGCAGTTAGTTTTAGAACTTGGGAACAGTGATAGATCCTTAAAATGGTCTCTTGCTAATTCTCAATCTTGAAGAGACTGAAAGTAAGGTTTCATAAACTCAATTCAGTATTCACAGCCACTTTCTTCAGTCAGAATAAGATTATAATATTGTTATGTTCAACTAAAAATCTACATTTTGTGTATAGTATACCAATTTACTGGTAGAGTCCTTAGAAAATAGTTTACTCTATTGTAAGTTATATTATGTTCACCAGTCTTTGTTGAGATTTTGTTCTGTCTCAGGCAGTATGCAAAAGTATGTTTTTTGTTTTTCTAATTAGACTCATTTGAGGTTATTATTTTATATGTGATACAGGAAAATGATTTCCAGAGGTCAAGGTTTCATGTATCATTAAAATTTTTAAAAAAGGAGAGGGTGGGGATTTAACATACGGTTGCCAGCTTTTTATTTTGCCAGTGAAGACATCTTCAAAAAGTTGCTGTGTGGTGAATGCTGATCTCTTATCTTGAACAATGAATATTTAATTTGGAAACATGAATATTTTTCCTTCATTCTATTCTAACACTAAATTTATGGTATGTTTAGGGTTGGGTGATTATTCAGTCTGTTCCCCTTATTTTACCCACGAAGGAACTGAGGCTCCACAACATCTCTGGGACCTGAGAGAGAAGAAAGCTTTTTCTTACAAATACAGTATAGCCTAGTATTGACATTTTAATGGAAATTACACGTCTGATTTTTAGTCATGTATGTGTTGTATGAGTGCTAGTTGCATGGGTGTTAACTTTGTTGTCAGACTTGAAATTTGATAATTCCCCAAACCATCTTTCTCTGTAAATTTGAGAATATCCTGGATTAATTTGTATATTGGAAAGTTCCCGATGCATCTCATGTTGTGGTATGTGTAACTGTGATAGATTACTGAGTTATTAAATTGCTGTTGTGTATTCGGAAGCTGTTTGTTGAGTGTAATTTCATGTAATAGTCCTTTAAATGACTATATAAGAAAGGGAAGGAGAAAATGAGGACATTAATATTAAGTTGCTCTTGGGCTTTGTTTTCCCCTTATAAAGCTGCCTGGGCCTTGCCAAGATGTTTTCATTCTCATGGTCTCCTGCCCTTACCTTCCTTCCTTTCCCTACCCTCCTGACCTTTCCTTTTTTCAATCTTTACTCCATCTTTTCTGCCTCTTGCACTCTAGCTCCTTCTCTCCCTGAAGTTCTCTTCTTGTTGCCCATTTTCTCTTCTGTTTTCCTTAGATGTCTTTATCAGCGATTCAAATTTTAAGTTATCAGATTTCCTTTCTGTACATTTGAATTGAAGTGGCACTGAACTAGCAAAATAGAACATTGCTTTTAATTTTTGGTTGCTTCAGGGAGTTCTACATTTTATTAGTGTAAAAGTTTATGAATTAAGAATGTGTTACTGTTATTTCTACTTTTTCCTTAATAGAAGCATTTATATTTATTTTAGTGGAAATTTATGATTACTTACGACTCTTTTTTCCTCCTGTGAGCATTTATAATTTTACATTTGGGGCATGTGTCTTTTTTCAGTAGTGTTTTGTGCAACTTTTTTACATAGTTAAAAGTAGTTCAGTTCAACTTGAAAAACATTTTAAAACTTATTTCCCCTTATTTATATGCTTTTAATAAACTTCATGCCATCACACCCCATCTTTTGAATTTTCCATAATTTAATCATTTCAATAATTGAACATTTAGATTATAGGAAAGTATTATAAGTTTATAATTAAATAAAATATAGTAAGTTCATGTGGAATACATATATATTCCAGTGGTCCAGATGGTCCAGGAAAAAAGAAGTTGACCCTGAGTAGGTATTAAAATGCCTTTGATATTTGAGAGAGAGTCAAGTTTTACTGTATAGCCTACATTAGAAAAATCTTTTAAGTACCAGATATGGATGAATTTCTCATATTCTTAAGGTTTGTGGAAAATATAATAGTTGCATTCAGTGAACTATTTTAATATTTAAAGAAAACCCCTAGATAATCTGCATTTTATCAGCTCTATTCAGGCATAATTGTAAAAAATTTACACCCTTTTATTTAGTAATAAGGGGTGCTATATTTTAATTTTCATTAATTAGTCTTTCTTTAAGAGAAATTTTACTTTTTGCAGATAATATGCATGTTTTAATGGGAGTGGGGGTCGGGGCTGGAGGTGAAGGGGTGGAAATTTTTGATTTGCATTTCCCTGACAAGTGAGTAATGATGTGTTAAACATCTTCTCATGTGGTTCTTGGTCATTTGTACATCTTTGGAGAATTGACTATTCAGATCTTTTTGCCGACTTTCTAGTGGGGTTATTTGTCTTATTACTGAATTGTATAGTTATTTATATATTCTAGATACAAGTCCTTTATCAGATGATTTGCAGATCTTTTTTCTTATTCTGTGGATTGTCTTTGGTTGAGCCTTTTTTCTTTTAAAAAAGCCATTAGGAATCCATTTTAATTTGGTGGAATTTCTTTAAAACATTCCTGATGTTAGCTTATTCACAAAATTATTTATTAAATCAGAACCTCTCCCAAACCATTTATCCCTCAGCTGCTGCTTCAGATAGCTGATATCCCACAATATCAATAAATATTAGGAACACAGAGATGAAAACATTAATTTCCTGCACCTGTCTGTGAGCATATTCCCAGCTCTTGTTGCTGGATGCTTTGATTCTACTTCTTTCCCAACAGAGATTTAGAAAAACATATTTCTGGTCTGCGCTTCTGTGGGAAGATTGAGGCTGCCAAGAATCTTGCTTCTGGGTTTAAATGTCTTCTTGTATTCTTGTGATTTAGGTACATTATGATGATCCTGAAGTGTCTAAGGGTCTGTGAAATGTCTTCTGCACATATAATAAAAAAGTTAAATCATTTTCAGTATGGTTTATTGCTTCTTTGAAAATTGATGATCCATATACTTTATAATTTTAACTCTCCATTAACTGATAGGATATTAACCAGAATAGTTCATCCCCACATCATGCTGGAAACTGAAACTTTTAAAGAAAACTTTAAAGAAATTATAAAATTAAATACTTGTTTGCCATACAGTGTTCAGAAACTGGAAAAATTTTATGAATTATTCCTAGTACTACCACCTAGAGGTGGCAGCTGCTTAAAATATTTTTAATGTATTTCCTTCTGACGTTTTTCTTTTCACCGGTTTTAAAATTTGACTTGTTTCTTTTGAAATCTGTGAATGCTTACTTTTTTTGTTTGCTTTTGGTGAGGAGGTAATTAGATTTATTTATTTACTTATTTATTTTAACAGGGATACTGGGGATTGAATCCAGGATCTCGTGCATGCTAAGCACACACTACCACTCAGCTATACCCACCCCCATGAATGCTTACCTTTTATGTAATACTTTTTACCTTTAAAGGGATTGAACACAACCTTTGTCTTGTACTCAGTGTTGTGTTTAAGACAACAGCAGTTAGCTAACCTGCACCTTTCTGTGAGTAATGAAAATGGTGGTAATTGTTTGCTGTTGACTCTTAAAAACTATCCTTGAGTGACACTTGCTGGCTAGTGAGGTCTTAATGTGGGGACACCTACGTTCTGGGGTCACTGGACATCAGGACAAATATATACCTCTTGCTACTGTTACAGTATGACTTTCTGCCTAACATAGGACAGATAAGTTGGGATGTAAAATAAACTAGGGAAATGCCTCTCTGAAGAGGCCTTGGCTAAGTTAGAACCAGGAATAGACTATTGGAAATGGTTTGTTTTGTTTGCTTGGTAACTCCTCCCACCGAAGAGAGTTAATTTATTACCTTTCAGATTGTAAAAATTAATGAATATTTTTCTCTTTTATAAATGAGTAAATTTATTTGTTATTTCACTCGTAATAGCCATTATTGAAGTCAGAAGACGTCACTCATTTTTCTTTTTCCCTTCCTCTGTACCTAAATAATCATTTTTTAGTTTGCACAGCTTACCAAATTCAGAGCTACTTTTTTTTGGTAACAGCTTTATTGATACAATTCACATACCGTACAGTTCACTTATTTAAGAATAGAATGGTATTTAGTATATACACAGACTTTTGGATCCATTACCACAATCAGTTTTAGAACATTTTCATCACCCCATAGAGAAATCCTGTATCTGCTAGCCAGCTTGCGTTTTAAAAAGTGTTTTAGCCTTGCTCTGTCTGCTAAGTTTAGAAGGTATTTTACCAGTTAAAGACATAGTGTTGAAATAATGTTACATTTGCATTTTTCAACTTGTGTTTCATGTTTTTCTTCCCTTCTAAAGCTGAGAGAGATAAACCAATTTACTTGCACTTAAAATTTTTTTTACTTTTAAATTGGGAAGAAATCCTTTGTTATAAACCATACTTTGCACACACACACAAAAATTAAAACAAAACAAAAAACCGTACTTCACTGTAGAAAACCCTTGTCATCAGGCAGAAAGTATACTAATAGAATTTGATACAGCCCTATCATTTGTTATTTTGAATTTTGGCATTTTAAAAGTGCAATTTCATTCCATTCCTACTGGAATATGTTAAAATGTTGTTGTTGTTGTTATTATTATTATTATTATTATTATTATTATTATTAAGTGATTCTATTTTATCTAATTTCATTGTGATGATATATATACGTACTTTAAAAAATTGCAGTGTAGTTGACATATAGTAAAATTTATGCTGTTTTCAGTTCTATGATTTGTGACAAACACATACAGTCTTGTAACCATTAGTACTATCAAATATGGAGTAGTTCCATCAACCTCAAAAAATTCCCGTTTCCTGTAATAGTCAGTTCCTTCCCCCACTATCAGTCCCCTATAGCTAGATTACTTTTTTTGTTCTGGTAGCTTTGCCTATTCTGAAATATCATAAATGGAATCATATTCCATACATATATGTATGTAACCTTTTGGGTCTGGCTTCTTTTGCTTACCATGATGCATTTTAGATTCATCCATGTTGTGGTGGTGTATCAGTATATCACATATAATCCACTATTTAGAGTGTACAATCTAGTGGCTTTTAATATATTCAGAGTTTTGTAATCATTACCACAAAGTTAAAACATTTTCATTACCCCTAAAAGAAACCCTGTATCCCCTAGCCATAATCTCTCCATCCCCTTGAGTTAATTTTTATATGTGGTGCAAGGAGCTATGGATAGAGGTTTATTTTTTGCATATGAATGTCTGGCACGATTTGTTGAAGACTGTCCTTTCCCCCTTTGAATTGTCTTTGCATCTCTGTTAAAAATCAATAGATTGTATGGATATGGGACTATTTCTATACTCTGTTCTATTGGCCTGTGTGACCCTTATGTCATTTCCATATTGTCTTAATTACTGTAGTTTAATAGTAAGCCTTGAAGTTAGGTGGTAAGTTCTTCCAACTTTTTTCCCCCAAAATTGTTTTGGCTGTTCTGTTTTCTTTGCTTTCCCATGTAAATTTTAAAATCAGTTTGTCAGTTTCCTTAAAAAAAAAATCCTGTGCAGATTTAATTGTTTTGAGTAATTTTCACGTGATAGGTGCAGTATACTTGCCTTCTTTAAAAAACTTTCAGTGGAAAATATAGCCATACCTTGGAAATACTGCGGGCTTGGTTCCAGACCACTGAAGTAAAGCAAATTTATCACAATAAAGCAAGGCACACAAGTTTTTTTGGTTTCCCAGTGCATTTAAAAGTTATGTTTACACTATACTGTAGCCTATTAAGTGTACAGTAATAGCATTGTCTAAAAAACCCCAGAACAATGTACATACCTTAATTTAAAAACACTGTATTGCTAAAAAAAATGTGGAAACAGTTACAGGAATAACATCAAAGGTCACTGATCACTATAACAAATAGAATAATAATGAAAAGTTTGAAATAATTGTGAGAATTACCTAAATGTGACAAGACACAAAGTGAGCAAATGCTGTTGGAAAAATGGCATCTTAGACTTGCTCAATATGAGGTTGAGCATGCCTTCAATTTGCCCGGTAAAGTGCAGTAAAATGAGATGTGCCTGTAGGTGGTTTTGACCATGATGCCTTGCATTGTACTATACGTAATGCAGGATAATAGACACTGTACCATAAATTTGTTATGCTATGTCATAGGTAAGTTAAAGGTATAAACACCATATCAAGTGAGATAAACTTTTAGATTGAAGAGCTAAGATTGTTTGTGTAAGGAAAGGACTTTGTACCTATTTATGTAGGGGCAAAGTGCAAAGATAATGTTAAGCTAGATGTGTGGTTTTATGGGTTTTTCCGCCTTCCTTTTTTGGAATTTTATACAAAATTAAAGCAGTACAAGGGATTATATGTCATTCATTCCTTACTTCAGAAATTTCAGTCTTAACAGTTATAGTTAATTAAAAGGTCTGTATTTACATAACTGAATAAAATGGAATATTTTTCTTAGCCTATTATTAACATATTTGAAGTTTATATCAGGAAAATAAGTGTTTAATTTTTTCTTTTGACAGTTTGCATATAAATTGGTCAATGGTTAGTTTGCTTTTCTTCTAATATATGTATTTTTCAGAACATGCAGATTTCAGAAATACTTTGTTTTTTTCTAGAAAAGTGGTTTCTCCCTCTTTCTGCTTTCTCTTTTGAGACTTTAGGATTGAGAAATTTGATGGTTGTGTCAGTCCTGGAACCTTTTAGTCTTCTGGTTTCTTTTTTGTAGTCTCAATTTTCTTATAATGATTTGTTTACATCCCCTCAAACCATAATGCACCTAAGCAGTATTTCTTTGCTTTTCAGGTTCTAAATGGCTTCTAAGAAGTTGGGTGCAGATTTTCATGGTAAGTGGACGTTAGATGTCAATGTTACGATCTGATCTGAGAATTTGAAATCACATTAAGTAAGTGTCCCTTTTTGTTTATTTAAATGATCTGCTTAAGAAAAATAAAGCTGTCAACAGTGTAGCATATACATTCCATAGGAGTTCACGTAACTTTAATATTAAAGTATTTCTTCAAGTGGGTAGTTAAACTTTAGAATATCTCTGTGTTTATGGTACTTGGAACTACCAGAGATGGATGGGGAGCCTGCCTATTTTTGTTGTTCTTCAACAGTATTTTGAAGTAGTTACCATTCCCTTTCTTACTTTCTGTCCATCTCTTCACCATTATAGGTGTGAAAAAATTCTGAAGCTTTATTAAACATTTTATAATGTTTTGGTTTAGGTTCCCTCCCATAAAAAGAAGTAACTTAATATAAATAAGACATGATTAGCAGATTTATATTACAGAAGTATCAGTAGTAATAATTATAATTTTGCATTTGAAACTAATAGTGATAAACTATTACTATTACTGTCTTTTTCTAAGATAACACCTTCCAAAATGGAATACATTAATAAACTTTATTATTTGCATTTCGGAGGAATGGAGATGCCTAAGGAGTTAAAAATTAGACCCTCTTTTCACACAGTTGAAGAAAAGAATTAAACACTAGAAATATCCAGACAACACAATTATATTAAAAGGAGTTTTAAAACAAATATTCTGTTTTAACACAATTATTTTAAAAGGTGTTTTTAAAAAAGTATCTTCTGTTTTAAAAATCATGTAAGAGTGATTTGGTAGACTGCATGGCAACGTGTCATTATGCTCTTCTGATCTATAAGTGGTTGTTTAATAATATGACTCAGCTGAGTCGGGGCGGTGCAACAGTTACCATGGTTTTAACTTGCTGTATATTTTATACAACAGCTTTAACATTTCGAATTGCCCTTGTGCACATGCTTACATATATTGCTTGCATATGTTTTGTTAAGTCCTCTTGGAGTTAAGTCATTCAGACTCTTGAATTTGCATTCTGTGTAACAGGTCAGGCATCAGATATTTCAGGTAAGCTGTGTCCTGTTGTGTAAAGATTATTACAGGACTCTTTCAGAGTAATCAAATGATAATAGAGGGGCAGATCTGTCATTGCCTCTGGATCACTTTTTCCAGACTTATTTTTTAGGACTTCCTCCATCTCCTTATATTCTTAACCAAAATTTTAGTGCTTAAATGAAACGTTCTAACTGAGAAAAATTTGAGAAAAGATTTTCTCTTTCTCTCTTTGGCTTCATCTGCTTTAATTTGCTAGGTTCATATTTGAATTTTAGTAGCTTTAGTTGGGTTTTTAGAGTAAAGAATCTTATTTTTAGATATCATGTTGTTTAAGGAATAGAAATTAAGAGAAATAGGTGGAGAATATTTAATAGGCAATCTTCTAGGCATCTGAGTGCAGAAAATCAAGTTCAGCCTTGGCCTTACAAGGCTGAAATTAGAAGGCCAGGAAACAGACTGCTTACTCCCTACATCTCTCACTGCTTTTCTCTGAGGATGTGCTCCATTTTTATTCTTCTGTTTATAGACTTCCTTTCTTGGCCTACTTGTATACAGTGCACTGGGCCAAAAATGGCCACCCCAGTTATGGTGCTGCTTGCTACTTGATCTTTGAGCTAAACTGTTTAGCACCATATAGCTAAAGTTTTTGTATCTTTTGATCAAGGGAGTATCTGATTGGCGTAGCCTCTGGATTGGTTCCCCCAAATTCAGGTAATATCTGACTGGTCCATTGGGGGTTTTGTGTGTGTGTGTGTGTGTAATTCTAGGGCATTTGGGATGTAGACAAGGAGATAACAACTGCTCTTAGGCCTGGATATAAAAATGCTTTTTTTCTATTTTAATATTTTTTTCTATCAAATATCTTAAATAAGATCTTGTGCTGTCTTATGACTAGTATTTGACTTTTCTTAAAGTTCATTCTTTTCAACTAAGGTTGAACTTTTTCCACTGACATTAATAACAGCATATGCCTAAATAATTCTAAAGAGATATAAACAGTTATTTCTCAAAGATTTTTTAAAATATTGCCCTTATATTATGTAAATTGCAAATTTTTGGTTCATTGTAATTCAGGCCTTTCTTGGAGCCTGGGGCTTTAAAATGTCAATCCTCTTTAATTAAATTTTTTAAAAAATTTATTTTTAATTGAAGTATAGTTGATTTACAATGTTGTGTAATTTTTTAACTCATTTTCCACTTATCTAAGAAAAAAGTTATTTTCTCAAAGTGACTTTTAAAGGATTTTTAAAAACTGTTCCAGCAAACATAAATTACTCTTGTAATATCTGGATAAATGCTTTCAGATTCTAATTTGGGAAAAATAAGTCTGTAATTGGACTTGATAAAACTAAGTTCTCCCTATTGAAGGGCCAAGATGTCCTATTTGTAACATCTGCAAAGATTCATTTTACCCTTAGTTTAAGTTCTACTAAGGTACTGCACTACTTTTTCTCCTAAGTGATAGAAAAATACTTTATTTTAGATTGTTTTAAAAGTTGATCTGTTATTGCTGTACAGTGTAATGTCAGCCGTCATTTAATCATTGTTCTCCTGTGTGTAATATGCTGCACATCCCCCTTCTTTCAAGATTTTTCTCTTTATCTTTTGTTTGCAGCATTTTGACTGTTGTGCCTTGGTGTGATTTTCTGTGTATTTATCCTGCTTGAAGTGAGCTAAACTTCTTGGATCTGTGGGTTGATCTTTTACCACTTATGAAAAATTGCAGCCATTATTTTTCTCACATTTCTTTTGGCCCATGTCTCTTATCTTTTTGAGACTAATCACACATGCATTAGGCTGTTTGATATTGTCTCAGAAATCTCTTATGGCTCTGTTCCATTTTTTTCCCTACTTTTTTCTCTTTGTGTTTCAGTTCTGTTCATTTCTTTTCACCTAATTTCAAGTTATTTGATTCTTTTCTCTTCTGTTGTCTTCTGATTAGCATAACCTGGCTTATGAACAATCAAAAATTTTTTTCTCTGATACTGCACTTTTCATTTCTAGCATTTCCATTTGTGTCTATATTTTTACCTCTCTGTTGAAATCCCCATCTGCTCACACATGTTCATCTTTAACTTTCAGACTTTTAACATTTATTGTAGTAATTTTAAAGTTGTCTGATAATTCTAATATCTTGGCTATCCCTGGATTTGGATCTGATGACTGGTTTGTCTCAATGATGGATCACATTTTCTTCTTTGTGTGTCTTATTTTTGATTTAATGCCATGCATTGTATATTAGAAAGCTGATTTTGTAGGTTATGTGGCTTACTTTTGTTGTTAGGCGTGAGTAGTGTTTTCTTTGGCTTCACACCCTATAGCAATATCTATATAATTTTCTCTGTGTGTGTGTGTATGTGTCTGTGTGTCTGTCTATCTGTTGATCTAATTTTGAAAGTGTTATCTGACTTACAACTTTTAAATGATGATATCCAATCATGGATTTGCAATTTTTTTCACTTAATTTTAAGTTTGACCTGTTCTGTTCTTTTTTCAAAAACTTAAATTTGAATGCACAGTAAAACCTGAATTAAACATAATCTGTTTGCTACCCTCTATTAGGAATTTCTCTTCCACGTGAAATTACCTTTTTTTCAGGAAAAAAAAAAAAACTAAACAAAAACCACGTAGGTCACAAGATCATAAACATATCAGCAATTTAGAAAGAAAGAGAACAGAATGAAGCTTTCCCAGAATTTTTCCTGAGTTATTACATATTCAGCCCTTTCCCTTCCACCCTGGCATAATGCCAAGCGATAAGCAGAACCTGACTTCGCGGAACTGCCATGGCCATAGTCATCAGAGATGCACCTACTTTCTTTTTCTAAATGGGACTTAAAGAGAACGGGCTTAGACATTCTAGATTTTCAGTGATAAAGACTGAAACTGAAAGTTAATTGGGGTGAGCCAGCAAATTGTTAGTCACAATGTTTAATTCTCTGGGCCATGTGATTGAGTTTTTATTGAATATATTTAAAAATAGATGTGTTGAGAAACAAGAGAAATTGATGTTTTTAAGTAGTCTGATGTATTAGATAACAATGAATAGTTCCTAAGGCATAACTGGCTGCATTTGGAAGAATGTTCTTTGTTATCCTCACAGCATCACCATTCATTGTACTTATGGTCGTCTCTGTCCATCATTCAAAAGGTTGCTGTTTGTTGTTGTTGCTGTCTCTTTAAGTAGCTTTTGCTCTTTATCTCTACCGCCTCCAGATAATCACAAAACTGTTTGCTCTTTTCCTGTAAACAATATTTAAAGAATTGGGGGTAGGGGACAAAGATTGGTGGGAGGATTTAGGGGATGTGCTAAATCACCTCGGCATTGGCTTTATTAGTGAAATGAAACTGCTTTTTAAAGCATTTATCTGTAATTCGTGCTAATGGAGGGGAACAGCAGTTGTTTAAAGGTGTTCTATTTGATCTTGTCTGTCCCTAAGCCAGGGCCTAATTCCATTTATAGAATATAAGTTGTTGGTTTATACAGCACTGTCATTCTTAACTGAAAGGAGGCAAGGAAACTGAACACCTTTCTTGGAAGATTATCATTTGGCTTAGATATCTTAAGTAGAGTCCTTTTTTAAGGTAGTTTTCCCCCCTCGTCTTCCCATTACCTATCTATAATAGAACTGTTCATTTAAGAAAATTTTGTTAGTGTTAATGTGTATGGGTTTTCTTATGTTTGTATATCACTTATGCGTGTAAGTATTATTATAGATAGGATTTTTCTAATGTGTGTGTCATATAATTAACCTACTTTGTATACTTAAAATTTTCTTAAAAGACTTAATTTTGTGTAATCACAACTGTAAATCTTTCCAATGCTTCTTAGAAAATGCTAGTTTCAGCTTTGTTTCCAGTTAATTGGGGGCACTAGCCAAAGTTAGACTCTAACTTTCAGTTATACTTTCAGTTTTTTGAGTGCCTTTTTTCATGGAAGACAGATAAAAATTCTCTAAAATTAAAAAGAGCTTTGCTTTTCATCTCTAAAATATAAAACGTTTTATAAGTGGAAAAGCTTTTAGTGTTGTAACCAACACTTAGCTTTGTTACTTTTGGCAAGCTATGATGGTCTATGATACTGTTTTTTTGGGTGGCACCTGGTACATTTTTGTGGCTTTGTCCAGAACCTTAGAAACGTGCTTGCATCTTGCATAGGTACTCTGTTAAAACATTTTTGTGACTGTCTTTGCCATTGTAGGTAAATCATATTGAATTTTAATAAATATTAATTGAATGTGAGTTAGTGTGGGAAGGTGAGAATTAAATATGAGAGGAATGTAAGACCATGTCTTCTTTATTTATTCTCATTCAGCAAATCTCATCTGCCAGACATTATGCTGAGCTTGAGGGGTGTAGTTAAGAAACGTTTATCCTTTGTTGAGGGACACTTAAATTCTTCATCAAGAGTCTCCAGGGGAAGTATAAGGAAACAAACTATTAACAATATAGAGTGTAAGACCTGAGGTAGTAGTATGAACTAGGTGTTCTGAGATTGAGAAGGGAGTTGATCTTAAGCTCATTATTAAAGAACAAGACATAATTAATCAAGTAAATAAGGGTGGGAATGTAACAGGCGTTGCCAGCTGAGAAAATAGCACTTATAAAGGTATGACCAACTTGGAAACTTCCCTAGAGTGGTAATAATTATGGTTATGCCCCAGAAAAATTATTAAATTGAATGCTGGTGTAGATTTAATTTGCTAGCTGAGCGAGAGAGAGTTAAAATATTTTAATTCTAGTTAGAAGTTACATGAGGAAGAGAGTCTTCTCCCTCCAAGGGTGGGAGCAAGGGCCTTCTTCCTGTTTGAGGGTTTCAGAGTAATATCTACCTCTCAAAGTAGGAATGATAACAAGATTAACAAATACATCTTGACCTTGATGAAGTCTCGAAATCTACAGTTTTTTAGAAGGAAGTCTCTTCGTGGAAGAAGTATAATTTCTCTTATTGTGTCCATGAGCATTCAAGAAGATATACTAGTGTGAAGTCCAGAAGCAAACGTTGTTTTACTAGCTGCTAATATTCAAAAAGCAAAATTCATTTAGTCAATTAAGTTTCATTGTCTCTGATGCTTCTGCCAGTGAGTTAGCCCCAAACCTGGTATTTGGAGTGAATACCCAGTAAGAGTTGTATATGAGAGCTGCTCACATTTTGTCTGACCCTAGAGATGATGATATCCCAGTCTTCCTGTATCATTCATCTGTGACAAGCAGAGAACTTTTAGGGAGTTAAAGCAGTTCAGTTGTGTATGGCTTGTGTCTCTTGATAATTCTATTCTGATTCCCATGGTCTTGATTGGTTTTCCTTTTTTCATAAATGCCATGCTTCTTAAATATTTCCACATCTCCAGCATAGTCTTTAAAAAAATCTAGAGTAATTATTTGTATTAATTAAAAAATGATTCTTACTGAAGTAGAGAAATCTGAATCAAGGAGGTTCTTTTGTGGAAATTCTGTCATCAGTTTATCAGTATTTAATAAGTGTTTAGTATGTGCCAGGCAGTGCCAAAGCTTTTGAGACTACATCAGCAAGTAAAATAGACTTAAATATTTGCCTGCAAGGAGCTTCTTTCATTATATTTCATTGGACAAGACAGACAATAAATGTAATTTAAAAGGGAATTATACAGTGTGTTAGAAGGTCATAAGTGCTGTGGGGAAAAGATAGTGCTAATGTGGGATTACTGCAGTGAGGGGTGTAGTAATAATTTTAAATAGGGTGGTCAGAGTAAACCTTACTTAGAAAGTGAGATTTGATGGCATGGATGGACTTGGAGGGCATTATACTAAGTGAAAAAAGACAGAGAAAGACAAATACTGTAACATACCACTTACATGTGACATCAAAAAAAATCCAACAAACTAGTGAATATAGCAGAAAAGAAACAGACTCACAGGTGTAGAGAAGGAACTAGTGGTTACCAGTGGGGAGGGGTGGGTGCAAGATGGAAGTGGAGGATTAAGAGGTACAAACTATCCGGTATAAAATAAGCTACAAGGATGTATTGTACAACATGGGGAATATAGCCAGTATTTTATAATAACTATAAATGGAGTATAACCTTTAAAGTTGTGAATCACTGTGTTGTATACCTGTAAACATATAATATTGTACATCGGCTATACTTAAATGTAAAAAATACGACATTGTAAAATAAATAAATAAAATTAAAATAAAAAGATTTGAGCAAAGACTTGAAGAAGTCATACGACTGAGGGAAGAACATTCCAGATAGACAGAGCAGCCCGTGCAGAATTGTTTTAGGTGACTTTTACCATATCATGGTTGAGGAACAGAGAATCACTGTGACCTAGTATAGTGAGCCAGGAGGTGAGGGCAAGAGACATGATGGCTGTTGGGGAGGCCTTTTAGGCTGCTATGAGTACTTTGGCTTTTACGCTAAGTATAATTGATAGTAAACCCTAGTAAGATCAAGTAGGCTCAAGTAGGTGTTCCTCCTTAGAGATAGGGTCAGGAGAAGGTAAGCAGTCAGAGAAGGAACTCTCTGTAACTTCTAGTCTTAGGATAGCGTATATTAATGTTGTATCCTAGACATAAGATTATAGCAAAACATTAAGTTCTTTGCTGATATTTTCTACTTTATTTTTGATTGTAGGGACTTTCAGTTACCTTGATGATGTCCCATTTAAGATAGGAGACAAATTCAAAACACCAGCTAAAGTTGGTCTCCCTATTGGCTTCTCCTTGCCTGATTGTTTGCAGGTTGTCAGAGAAGTACAGGTAAGTGGTAATTTTTAGTTAAAGTTTAGTACATTTGAAAATTTAAACAGTAAGAATTTGTACAGTGAAATAGAAAAAAACGTTCTCGTGTCTCTTACTTGTGTTTCTGATAGTTCCTAACTGTTATTGCTTGGCTCACATTGTCTCTCACATACAGGTGCACGCGCACACACTTATAAATGTTTTTATATATGTTATAAATCTTGTGTCATCTGTTAGATTGTATGTTCCTAGGATTCTGTGTCTTGTCCAAAACAAATCCCCATTGCCCATTCAACTTGCTTCTTCACCTCCTTCCTTCTCTCTACAGATGTCCTCATTACCTTCTCGATCACTCAAGTTACATAATATTTTCTCTCTGCTGTGTCTCCCCTTTGCGATTAAGTTTAGTCTTACCTTATTTTTTCACTGAGCTATTGAAGTAGCCTCCTTAATTGGCCCCTCTGCTTGCAGCTTTTTCCTTTATATTTTTCATATTGTTTCTACAATAATATTCCTGAATTAAAAAACTTACAGTGATTCACCAACCTTGTTGAATCAAGGCTAGACATAGGTTATGGTAGAGTACCTTAGCTCATCATCTCCGTGTGCCCTTCAACCAGGCTACTAGCAGTTTGTCAAATGTACTGTGTTTATTACCTGTCTGTACTATGCTTTTTCTCATGAGCTGTTACTTCCACTTGGAATATTCTTCTCTTCCTCACAATAACTAAAAGCTATCTGCCAGGTAAAAATCTGTTAATTCTCGACTGCTTAAATGCCATCTCCTTAATAGCGTCTTTCTCAACCCTTGTATCTTTAAAGCTCAGTTACATGTATATGTATAAAATTACTTCTTGAAAGCAGCAAATAGCCCTGTTACGTGACTTCCTTTCTTCAGTACACATTTATTGAACGCCTGCTTTTGAATGGTGCCTTACCAGAGCTGAGGATAGAGATGAATGCCTTAATTACTGACCACAAGGAGCTAACAGTTTAGAGAAGGAGTTACAGATAGAAAAGTACACTACTCACCCAAACACTTCTTCCTGTGACTTTAGGTTTTTTTTAAAATACAGCTTCTGGGCAAAGAAGTTTTGTTTTGGGGGGATTTACTTAGGAATTACCATGTTACTCTAAAATGTATTCTTTATATCTTCTAGTCTTTATGTAGTAGTAATCGTAGTAGAACTCTGGTTACATTTTAAAAAATAACAGCTTTATTGAGATATAATTCACATACCATAAAATTTTCCCTATTAAGGTATGCAAATAAGTGTTTGTTTGTTTTTTTTTAGTATTTTCAGAATTGTATAACCGTCATTACCATCTAATTCCAGAACAATTTCATCACCTCAAGAGGAAGCCCAGTGCCCATTAGCAGTCACTCTATTTTCCCCTTCCTCCCAGCCCCTGGCAACCACTAAATCTACTATCTGTCTCTATGAATTTGCCTATTCTGGAATATCATAAATTGAATAATACAATAGTCTTTTATATGTGATTATATATAAATATATATGTGACTGGCTTATTTTACTTAGCATAATGTTTTCAAATTTTATCCATGTTGTGTAAATGAAGTATTAGTACTTCTTTTTTTATGACTGAGTAGTCCCATTGCGTTGATACGCCATACCACATTTTGTTTATTCCATTCATCAGTTGATGGACATTTTTGATTGTTTCCAGTTTGGGGCTATTAATAGTGCTGCTATGAACATTTGTATACAGGTTTCTGTGTGGACATCTGCTTTCAGTTTTCTTGGGTATATACATGGGAGTGGAATTGCTTGGGTCATATGGTAACTGTGTTTATTTAATCTTTTGAGGAATTGCCAGACTGTTTTTGAAAGTGGCTGCATCATTTTACAGTCCCACCTGTGCTGCGTGAAGGTTCCAAATTTTTCTACGTCCTTGCCAGCTTTTGTTATTATCTGTCTTTTTGGTTATATACATCTTTGTGGGTATGCAGTGGTCTCTTATTGTGGGTTTTTTGGGGGACATGGGTAATTAGGTTTATTTATTTATTTAATTTAATTTAATTTTTTATGGAGGTACTGGGGATTGAATCCAGGACCTTGTGCATGTTAGACATGCACTCTACCACTGAGCTATAGCCTCCCCTCTCTTATGGTGGTTTTGATGTGCATTTCCCTAGTTACTAATAATATTAAATATTTTATGTTTCTGAGGAGAGAGATCTCCCTTACAAAGTTTTACTTTATTTTGCCTGGTGATTTTTTTATTGGCAACAACAAATATTTTAAATACCCCTTTGTGTAAGATACTATTAGCAATATGATTTAAAAAACTCTCCATCCTATTTCATTAGTTCTCATATTATTCACTGCTTCATTGATTCATTCAGAAAACTTGTTTACAATCCCAAATTGTTGCCATTGTAGTTTTTTGCTGGGATTTTTCTATTTATTTGATTAGTATGAAGCACTGATAAGTGCCTGGTACTGTGCCCACTGTTCTCATAGCACTCACTCATTACAAAAGAGGAGATCAAGGCTCCCAAGCTCCTTTCCTGTGTGGGCTAGTTGAAATGTTTTTGTTCTCTAATTGCAGATAGCTCCCTTAAACTTTGTCTGGGGTCTCCATCGGGAATTGGGCTGTGGCCTTGGTGCTGACTCCCTCCCTATCCAGAGAAGAGTCAGACATAGAGCCCTAGACAGATAGTTCAACGCTTCCTATGACTTTGTCATGTTTGCCCTTGCATTACCGTATAAACTTGATTTTTCAGCTAAAAATTCATCAAAGTAAGCCGGTATGACATACATAAACCCTTGAACCCAGGGTCCAGAAAACTTTCATTGAATGTGATGGTGATGGCCACAGTAGTGGATGGTGGCCCTTAGTGTTATAATTTAGAGCAGATTATGATTCACTCATTCATGGGCTGGAATTGCTGTATAATATATAGCTGTTCAATCTTGTACAGATTTCTTAAATTATCCAAGCCTCCATTTCCTCATCTGTAAAATGGGGATAATTAGCTTTTAAGGTTGTTATAAGGATTAAATACAATAGTATGTCTATAATGTCTACTCTGGTTCCTGATACTCCAAGAATGTTAGATGCTGTTATTATTGTACACTCAAACCACAGTCTTACTTTTTCACTGTAATATTTCTGCTGTTTTTCCCCTCTTTTTTGCTATGTTCCAAGTATTCTTTATTTTATTTTTTTAAATATATTTTTATTGAAGTATAATCAGTTTATAATGTGTCAGTTTCTGGTATAGCACAGTACTTCAGTCATATAGGAACATACATATATTTATTTTCATATTTTTCAACGTAAGTTACTACATATTTTAATTTTTTGTTCCAAGTATTATATATTACTTTGGTAATTAAAAAATAAAAGCTTAATAAAATTTTTATAAAAACTTTTTATAAAAAAAGGAAAGAAATTTTCAATTGTTCTTGGAAGTAAAACTTCAGAGACTTGTGTTTACAGGCAGTGGGAAGTTGGTAACAGCCTCAGTTTTTGGTGGAGGAAATCAGTTGAATTTGAAACTGAATTTCCTCCATAGTTAGAAGCAGCAGTCTTTGCCCAGTGCTGTTTTCTCACTGTTCCGTTAGTGGTAGAAAGGAGGCCCTCTAATCCCCCACATGCTTTTCTGGGGCCCAGTAGCTGGCTCAGGGCTGGGTAAGTGAACTTCTTGATTTTTGCATTTCCAGGCTTCTCTTGTGTTCTTTGAAGCTGGAAGGCTTGGGGAAGACCAGAGACGCTTTATTATGTTTCTTCTACTCTAAAATTCTTGTCTTATCATGGTAGGCCTCTTTCTTCTTCTTTCCCCTTCTTCTTTATTCTTTTGGTTTTTTTGTTTATTTGTTTTTGTTTTTCGGGCTGGAGGTAAACCAACCCATCTATCTTATCTTATCTTATCTTATCTTATCTTATCTATCTATCTATCTATCTATCTATCTAATGGAGGTACTGGGGATTGAACCCAGGACCTTGTACATGCTAGGCATGCACTCTGTCACTGAGCTATATCCTCCCCCCCTTCTTCTTTATTCTTAATGAGGCTCCAACCCTGAATGTGCACACATTGTTTAGCTTTGCTGCTTTTGGGTAAATACCAGAGGTTTTGTTTTCTCCTGTCCTAGGTGAATTTTGTTTTATATAATAGGTATATTTTTTCTAAGTATGCAAGTGAAAGTTTTATAAATTGTTCTATAACGTATTGTTAAGGAATCATAAAGTGAATCCTTGGACAATTTGTACTGTAAAATCTTTTTTTTTGAGGTAATGTTAGTTTATAATATTATACAAGTTTCATGTATGCTGCATTGTATTTTGACTTCTGTATACACTGCAGCATGCTTACCACCAAAAGTTTAGTTTCTGCCTGTCATCACACTGTTGACCCCTTTTATCCGTTTTTTGCCCCCCTCCTTTCCCTCTGATAACCACTAACCTATTCTCTGTTTTTGTTTTGTTTGCTTGTGTGTGGGTGTACACACAAGTCTGCACATATGTGAAATCATACACATTTGTCTGTCACCTTCTGACTTATTTCACTTAACATAATGCTCTCAAGTTCTGTCCATGTTATTGCAAATGGCAAGATTTCATCCTTTTTAAAAAAAAATTAGCTGAATAGTATTCCATTGTATGTATATACCACATCTTTATCTGTTCATCTGTCGATGGGCACTTAGGTTGTACCTATATCTTGGCTATTGTAAATAATACTGTGACAAACACAGGGGTGCATATATCTTTTTGAATTAGTATTTGTGTATTCTTTGGATAAATACCTGAAAGTGGAATTGCTGGATCATTTGGAAATTCTATTCTTAATTTTTTGAGGAATTTTCATACTGTTTTCCATAGTGGCTGCACCAGTTGACACTCCTGCCAACAGTATGTAGAAGGTTCCCTTTTCTCCACATCCTCTCCAACATTTGTTATTTCCTGCCTTTTTGATAATAGCTACTCTGATGGATGTGAGCTAATATCTCATTGTGGTTTTGATTTGCATTTCCTTAATAATTAGTGATGTGGAACGTCTTTTCCTTTGCCTGTTGGCCATCTGGAAGTCTTCTTTGGAAGAATGTCTATTCAGATCCTCTGGTCATTTCTAATCAGGTTGTTTTTTGTTGAGTTTGTGCTGTAAAGTTTTAATATGAATATGCCTAGATTTCTTAATAAGCAGTTTTCCTGCATTTAGAGTACAATCTATTCATTATAATCTGGTAGTGGTTAGTGCATAGAATCTGTTGTCAGACTGCTTGGGTTCAGATCCAGGCTCTCCTATTTAACAACTTGCTGACCTTGGGCATAGCCCTTGTAAAGTGAGGATAACAGTAGTACCTGCTTTAAAGGGTTGTTGAGAAAATGTAGAGAATTAACACACACAAAGTGCTTAGAATCACTCATGGTACCTTGTGCTTCTAAACTATTAGGGGCCATTGTTACTGTTGAGCATAGAATCTGTTTAGGGCATTGTGCTAGATAATGGAGACCTTAAGAAAGTCTAAAGCCCAGTTGCTGCTCACATGAGGCTGGTGATAATACTGGGGAAATGTGTAGAGAAAGGCAAAGCTACATATGGTCACATGTGCTCAGTATCAAATGATAGAGACAGACTCTGTGTAAGGATTCATGGAAGCAGTGGGCCATCAGGAAAGCTTCTTGAGGAGACTGTGTCCTGTCTGAGCCACCAATGAAGAATTCTAGGAAGGGAAATGGCCTGAGGGGAGAGAAGCAAGGGAAGTGGCCAGGTACGTTTGACCTGGTAGAATTAGAATTGGTGGGAGCTCTTTGTAATTAATTTCTAGAAATAACCAGGGAGCATAGTTTGATCAAATTATGTAAGATTAGGAAGCCTTAGGTTCTTGGGTGGGGATCATCCCATACACCGTAAATGCTGCTTTGCTCTGTTCTCGTGTGTCAGTGAGGAAGAAGTGAATTGGGTGGGGGAATTGATTGGGGGAGGGGTGGCCACCTGGGTTCACACCTCCTTTTTCTGATATATCTTTGCAGTATGACTTCTCCTTGGAAAAGAAAACCATTGAGTGGGCTGAAGATATTAAAAAAATCCAAGAAACCCAGCGGGAAGCTGAGCGCAAGGCTGAGGAAGCAGAAGCTAAAGTGAACTCTAAGAGTGGCCCAGAGGGTGACAGCAAAATGAGCTTCTCCAAGACTCACTGTACAGCAGCAATGCCACCTCCTATTAATCCCATCCTTGCCAGCTTACAGCACAACAGCATCCTCACCCCAACTCGGGTCAGCAGCAGTGCCACGAAACAGAAAGTTCTCAGCCCGCCCCATACAAAGGCAGATTTCAATCCTGCTGATTTTGAGTGTGAAGAAGACCCATTCGATAATCTGGAGTTAAAAACTATTGATGAGAAGGAAGAGCTGAGAAACATTCTGGTAGGAACCACTAGACCCATTGTGGCTCAGTTATTGGACAGTAACTTGCCTAGAGGCGGCTCTGGGTCTGTGTTACAGGATGAGGAGGTCCTGGCATCCCTGGAGCGGGCAACCCTAGATTTCAAGCCTCTTCACAAACCCAATGGCTTTATAACCTTACCACAGTTGGGCAACTGTGAAAAGATGTCGCTGTCTTCCAAAGTGTCCCTCCCCCCAATCCCTGCAGTAAGCAATATCAAATCCCTGTCCTTCCCCAAACTTGACTCTGATGACAGCAGTCAGAAGACAGCCAAGATGGCAAGCACTTTCCATAGCACATCCTGCCTCCGCAGTGGCACGTTCCGAAATCCCCTAAAGCCTTCCACCCAAAGCAGTGCCAGTGAGCTCAATGGGTATCATACTCTTGGGCTTTCTGCTTTGAACTTGGACAGTGGCACAGAAGTGCCAACCCTGACCCCTTCTGATCTGATCTCCCAGATGCCTTCCCTCTCTGTCTTGTCTGTGTCCACAGAAGAATCATCACCTCCAAATACAGGTCCCACGGTAAGCCTTTTATCCCCCTAAATTATAAAAGCGCCAAAGATTTCTAAATTCTGCCTAGCAGTTGCCACCCTCACATTCCTCTTTTCAAGGTTTAGGGCAGGATGGGGCGTGGCCAAATCGACCTTGCTTATGTAAGTATGTGTAGTTCTGGTTATTTTTCTGAGGACAAGGATTATTACCTTTGCACCTAATCTGGTTAATGTTGGCTTGTTCTTCCCTGTGTCTTTTTGGTCTTTTCCTTCAAAAAGATAATTTGTACCATGTGAATGATATTTTCCTGCCTAATCAGTTTCTTCTTTTCTGTACTGCCATGTCTTGTGTTTGCATTTTTTAAAGGCTGGGTTTCTTTGTACCTTTTTACTTTTTCAACTGATACCTTTCTTAATTTTTTTTAAGGTTGCTTGGCATTCCTCATTATATCTTCTCCTTGCCTTCGTCTCTCCATCTCATTCTGCCCTGAAGTTTGGTTCTTATGTGTACTATGGTTTGACCAATTTGGGGTTATGTTTCTTCAGACTGGGCAGTACTTTAGTCACTGGGGCATAATTTGTATTGTATGAGCAAGTGGTAGATACTAGTCATTTTTAAACCTGTAGGTTTTAATATTGCTTTAATTTAAATTTAAAATGGCTTTAATTTAATATCGCAATTGCTTTTTTTTTCTTACTACTAAGAATTGTACGTTTTTTTCCAAAGGGCAAGGAGAGAGAATGGTTGGAACTCAGATTTAGTGTTGAAGGATAGGTTGATACAAAGTTGAAATTTGAATCATCTTGAAGAAAATCTGATTTTGTCACGTACAAAAATGTTGCACATATAGTAAGATTACTTTATTTGATGTGGTTGTTTTAGCAGCACAGAACAATCCATTATTGCATTATAGAATAGAAGTCATAGGAGTCCAAGAACCTTTTGCTACACTAGTTCACAGATTCTCTAAATGTCAGCATATCAAGACAATATTAGGGCCAGAAAGGAGCCTGTCGTATTGGTGGGATATCTCAGAGACGATAATAAGCCTGCTGTTGGCTGGTGGAAACCGTGAGCCTTGACCTGCCTTACAAAGATTGCAAGGCCCCAGCAACAGCGTTCTTGATGAGTGATTGTCTCTGTGTGAGTGCTTCCATCGTCAGCATACTGCTGCATGTAAAATTCCATGAACCTTGGCCCAGATAAACTTGACAGAGTGCATAACATCTCCTGGTAATGGGCCTCATCCTAATTTTCTCCTGGTTTGTGGTTGGGCTCTGGTCAGCAGGATAGTCTACTGCTTTAGAGAAATTAAAAGCACTCTGGGAAAGGTTAGGGATCCTCAGCCACCCTACCCCACACTTCTAACTTAGAGTGTTGGAATAAACCATTTAGGGACCAAAGCCAGTGAACTAATTGCGAAGGGTCTTTCTCAGACCAGAACACTCATCATTCTTTGACCGACCATTTTAGGGAGGGAAGGTGACTGCTTCATCCTGGCCTGGCGACTTTCTGCCTTGAGGAGGCAGATATAAACAGAGCTGGAGTTCTGGTGATCTTTAAAAGAAGTCATGACCCTTACCTTCAGGTTGCAAAGTCTAGTTCTTGTCCTGGCGCTCTATTTTAGCGTCTTTGAAGCCCACAGTAAGAACCTTTCCCAGTGAGAGAAGCACTTCTCTCCAGGATAGTTAGTGACTTGAGGCAGGGGGTGGTGATGGTCAGTTGGGCTGTCTACACCCTTCACGTAGGAACTCCCAGGGGAGTGTTCCTGGAATTTGGTTCTTGTCGGCTATTTCAGGCCCAGTATTTGGATCTCATTTTTCAGATTTTGATTTCATGTTTTACTCATCTTAGAAGTTGAGAAATCCATGGGACCATCTTGAAAGGAACAGTCTTGTGATGTGCCCTTATTCTGTGTCCAGCATAGAACTGCCTGACCCAGCCCTTGCCCATGTCTATTCCTACTGCCTCTCTACCTTTCAAGGGGCCTTGCTCTGCTCTCGAGTTAGGCTCATTCTGCCATTGGGTTCTCTTTCTCCAGGTATGGATATATATTCCCTTCTCTTTCAGTTACTTCAGCAAAATATTTCTGCCTTTTCCCTTATATTTCTAAGTTCTCGATTTACTAATTGTGGCCAAGAAGCATACAGATAGTGCCAGTTTGCTCTTAAATTGTATTTTAAATAATTTTCGATAGAGTCTCTGAGCTTTTCAGTGTTTGAATCTGTTGATTGTTTCTCATGTTGTCATTGCTTTAATACTTTTACAGAGTCCTCCATGTCTAGATTTAAAAAATGAATTTATTTTTATGAAAGTAATACAAACACATTGAAATCAAGTAGCATTTAAATGGTTTATACTGAAAAACAGTAGCTCCCTGCCTCACTTCTCGCCAGTTCCAGTTTTGCTTCCCATAGTCAGGCACTTTTAACTCTTAGCTGTTTATGCTGGGATTTATCTCTGTTTCTAAATAAGATGCTTATATTGCTTTTTCTAAATTTATTAATTTTAGACAGTCTAATACTTGTTATGATAACTGAGGATTTAGCTCTTAGAGTAGCTCCTCCACCTTCTTCCTGTATCCTTCATCATATTTATATCACAAATTTGGGTCAGTTAATGTTATTATTCCCATTATTTTGATTAGGTAAATACTCATTAATGAATTGAGATGGTGTGATGTGATGATTGTGGTATTTTTGGTAGCATTTTGTTTCTCTTAGTTTAACTGCCTCAATCTAAAAATTTTCTGTAGTTTCTTTGTACCTGTGGTTGATTTTGTCCAAATGCTCTAAGA